>NC_080163.1:51624585-51863018 GCF_950295315.1 Erinaceus europaeus | reverse complement strand
CCTCTCCTCTCCCTCTCTTGCCTCCAGGGTTATCACTGGGGCTTGATGCCTACACTGCAAATCCACTGCTCCCGGTGGCTATTTTTCCTTTCCTTTCCTTTCCTTTCCTTTCCTTTCCTTTCCTTTCCTTTCCTTTCCTTTCCTTTCCTTTCCTTTCCTTTCCTTTCCTTTCCTTTCCTTCCCTTCCCTTCCCTTCCCTTCCCTTCCCTTCCCTTCCCTTCCCTTCCCTTCCCTTCCCTTCCCTTCCCTTCCCTTCCCTTCCCTTCCCTTCCCTTCCCTTCCCTTCCCTTCCCTTCCCTTCCCTTCCCTTCCCTTCCCTTCCCTTCCCTTCCCTTCCCTTCCCTTCCCTTCCCTTTCCTTTCCTTTCCTCATTGAATGGTTTTGGCCCCTTTGTCATATATTAGGTGGTTGTATATGTGTGGCCTCATTTCTGGGCTTTCCGTTCTGCTCCACTGATCCAAGAATCCATGTTTATTCCAGTACCATGCTGTTTTGATGACTATTGCTTTGTAGTATCAACTGAAGTTGGGGAGTGTGATACTTCTCTCTATATATATTTTTACTTTTCCTCAGAAGTGCTTTGGCTATCATAAATTCAGTAATTTGTAATATCAACTGAAGTTGGGGAAATGTGATACCCCTCTATATTTTTTTCCTTTTCCTCAGAAGTGCTTTGGCTATTTGTAGTTTTTCGTGGTTCCATACAATCTTTGGACAAGTTGTTTAGCTTGCTTGAGAAATGCCATTAAGATCTTGATAGAGATTGCAATGAAATTGTAGATTACTTTTGGTAGAATGGCAATTTTAATAACGTTTATTCTTCCAACCCACAAACAAGGGATATTCTGCCACTTCTGTGTGTCCATCTTTATTTCTTTTCAGCAATGCCCTATAGTTCTTACTGTAAAGGTCCTTCACCTTCTTTGTGAGATTAACTCCAAGATATTTTATTTTTTTGGGTTGAATTGTAAATGGGATTGAGTCTTTTATTTCCCTTTCCTCTGACTCGTTTGTATACAGAAATGCCACAGATTTATGTGTATTGATGTTATATCATTTTACTTTACTGCATTTATTAATTATCCCAGTAGTCTTTTGGTAGATTCTTTGGGGTTCTCTAGGTGTAAAATTGTGTCTTCAGCACATAGTGATATTTTGATTTCTTTTTTTTTTTTCTAGTCTGTATGCCTTTGATATCTCTTTCTTGTCTGATTGCAGTGGCGAGGACCTCAACAACTATCTTGATTAACAACAGAGATAGTGGACATCCTTGTCGGGTTCCTGACTTTAGGGGAAAGCTTTTGGCTTTTTCCATTAAGAATGATGTTAGCTGTGGGTTTGTCATAAACGATGTTTATTATGTTAAAGAATGGTCCTTCTAGTCCTAGTTTCTAGAGGGTCTTTTTCATACATGAATGTTGGATCTTGTCAAATGCCTTTTAGGCATCAATTGATATGACCATGTGATTTTTGTCTCTTCTTTTTGTTATGGTAAATTACAATGCAGATGTTGAACTATCATCCCTGATTCCCAGGGATGAATCCCTCTTGGTCTTGATGAATTATTCTCTTGATATGCTGTTGTGTTCAATTTGCCAAGATCTTGTTGAGCATTTTTGTAGATAATGCTTATTTACTTGTTTATTTATATGCCACCAGTGTTATTACTGGGGCTTGGTGCCTGCACAATGAATCTCCTGCTCTTGGTGCCTTTCTGTGTCTCTCCCTCTTGCTTTTCTCCCTCCTTTTCTCCTTCCCTCCCTCCCACCCTTCATTACTTCTTATCTTCCTTTTGGATAGAAGCAGAAAGAGAAATTGAGAGGAAAGAGGAAGGTAGAATAGAGAGAAAGAGAGATACTGACGGCACTGTGTGCTACCACCTGGCCCCTGATGATGCTCATTTTTGTGAGGAGGCATATCCTATCGTATCTCTCCCTTTCTGATAGTAGTGGACACTGGTGATTATTGCCTAAAGACATAAAGATATGAGAAATAGTGATATTCTAGTTTTATCATTTCTTTAACCTGTTTTCTCCAAGTAATCATATTATTTACAATCCTTTATAATAAATTATATATATTATATTATATAGTAAATAATTTGATTCTCTAGGTTAAATTCTTTCTCTTTTTATTAAACTGTTGTCAAAATAAATTGTTTTCTTTTTTATTTTTTAAAGTAAATTCTTTTTTAAATAATTATTCTCTTTTGTTGCTCTTGTTTTATTATTGTAGTTATTATTTTTGTCATCGTTGTTGGATAGGATAGAGAGAAATGGGAGAGAGGAGTGGAAGACAGAGAGGGGGAGAGAAAGATAGACACCTGCAGACCTGATTCACCACCTGTGAAGTGACTTCCCTACAGGTGGGGAACTGGGGGCTCGAACTGGGATCCTTATGCTGGTCCTTGCACTTTGCCCCACCTGTGCTTAACCAGTTGCACTACCACCCGACTCCCAATAGATTGTTTTCTTTACATTTGTATTGGCAATAGTTCTCTTGGATTGCTGTGATAAGAAACCATAAGACTGTGGACCTTAAGCAACAAAGATTTATTTTATCATGGTTCTGAGACTAGCTGTCTAAGATCAAGGTCTGGTAGAACTTTATTTTTCTGAGTCTTTCCTCTTATGTTTCTTTGATGCCTGTCCTAGAGAAATATAGCTGAAGCTCTGTGGTATCCCTTTTTATAAGTTATTATTATTATTCACTCAGGGTTGTAACTTTATGACCTGATTTAGCCTTAACTACATCCTAAAGACTCCAAATACAATAATATTCAGGATAGGACTTCAATACCTATGAAATCTGGAGGATACAACATTTAGTACAGAACAACATCCCTAAAGAGTCAAAGCACCATTTTATATTTTTATTAATGAATGCCAATATTATTATGTATATTTGAATAGATCTTATATGTTTCAATCTATTGGAATTCTTTTCAGATAGAGACAGAAGCAGAGGGAGAAAGTAAAAGAGATAACAGCACCAAAATTTGCTTCAATGTGGTGGCTGTCAGGCTCAGATCTGGATCAGGTCCATGACACACTATCTAAGTGAGCTATTCCACTTCCCCAATCCATTGTAATTCTTATTTTTAGTCTTCATCTTCTTTACATTGCGTAGATGTACCATGTTGATTCATCCAAAGGTTTATTTTCTGTAAAGGGCAAGAAGAAACATATTTTACTTTCTATCCTATTCCTTTCCTTTCTTCCCTTCCTTCTTTTTCTTTCCATCCCCTCTTCCTTCCAAAACTTTTAAAAGTTAAAAAAATTTTTTTAGGGAGTCGGGCTGTAGCGCAGCGGGCTAAGCGCAGGTGGCGCAAAGCACAAGGACCGGCATAAGGATCCCGGTTCGAACCCCGGCTCCCCACCTGCAGGGGAGTCGCTTCACAGGCGGTGAAGCAGGTCTGCAGGTGTCTGTCTTTCTCTCCTCCTCTCAGTCTTCCCCTCCTCTCTCCATTTCTCTCTGTCCTATCCAACAACAACAATAATAACTACAACAATAAAACAACAAGGGCAATAAAAGGGAATAAATAAATAAAATAAATATTAAAAAAAAAAAATTTTAAATATTTATTTATTTTCCCTTTTGTTGCCCTTGTTGTTTTTTATTATTGTAGTTATTGTTGTTGTTATTTGTCTCATTGTTAGATAAGACAGAGAGAAATGGAGAGAGGAGGGGAAGACAGAGAGGGGGAGAAAAAGATAAGAGACCTGCAGACCTGCTTCACCACCTTTAAAGCGACTCCCCTGCAGGTGGGGAGCTGGGGGCTCGAACCGGGATCCTTGAGCCAATCCTTGTGCTTTGCGCCATGTGCGCTTAACCCACTGTGCTACCGCCCGACTCCCTTTTAAAAGTTTTAAGAGTAAAATCCAACATCTTATTAAGAGATTCATTTTCATAAGTGACACAGAACAAGAGGGGTGGGTGGGAAGAGGGAAAAAGCAGAGGACTGACTACTCAGCTATGGCGTATGGTGGTTGAACTGGAGGCCTCAGACCTATAAGGCTGGTATGCTCCTGATGCATTGTATCTTGGGCCCAGAAAACTTTTTTCTTTTCTCTTTTCTTTTCTTTTCTTTTCTTTTCTTTTCTTTTCTTTTCTTTTCTTTTCTTTTCCTTTCCTTTCCTTTCCTCTCTTTTCTTTTCTTTTCTTTTCTCTTCTTTTCTTTCATTTCTTTTTAAAATTTTTTTTCTGTTTTATTTGGTAGGACAGAGAAATTGAGAGGACAGGGGGAGATAGAGAAATATAGCTATAGACCTCCTTTACCACTTATGGAGCATCCTCCCTGCAGGTATGGAGTAAGTGGGGCCTCAATCCCAGTTCTCTGTGCATGGTAACATGTGCACTCACCCAGGTGTGCCCCCTGACCCCTGAGAAAACTATTTTTAACTAAAGACATTACCAAATCAGGTTTGTTATTGTGGTTCAAGGAGTAGTTTGCTGACTTCATGTCAGTTCCTGATTGCTAGCTATTTATTTTGTATGCACCCTTTACTATGATAAAATTTGCTACAACTAACAACCTTTTGCATATATATATATATATAAATATATATATATATATATATTGCTATTTTTTTAATTCTAGAAGTCAGTGGGATTCTTCTGTCAAAATCTATTTTGCTAGATATTGCCAATTCTTCTGCATGGAGTTACTCTGTTTTTTACCAACAAAATAGATGATTTTATTATCTTATTTCTTTTAACCTGGCAAGAAGTTGCACAGTGTCGAATTTTTAGACATTTTTTTATCACTTTGCATGAGTAATAAGTAAAATATTTTATAAGTATATTAGCTTTATTATAAATAAGATTGAATTTTTCAGATGGGTTAAAGAGTCATTTACATTTTTGGACCTGGAATGTTGCTCAGTGGCTAGAACTCAGGACTTGTATGTCTGAGACCTGTTGATCTATTTATTTTCTACTACTGTTGGGTAGGTGGTGGCGTGCCCAGTTAAGCACACATGTTACTGTGTTTTGGGTTCTGCCTTTCAGAAATATTTTGTCCTTCTTCTTTGGTGGATTTTGTTTAAGGATTTTTATTATTTGGATAATAATTTTTTCTATCACTAGGATTATTGCTAGGGCTCAGTGCCTGCACAGTTCCACCATTCCTGCTGGCCATTTTTTTCCTTTTCATTTTTTGATAGACAGTAAGAGACAGAGAGAAATAGAGGGAGAGGGAGAGAGGGAAGGAGAGAGCAGGAAGGAGAGAGAGAGAGAGGGAGAAGAAGGGAAGGAGAAGGAGAGGGAGGGGGAGGGAGAAAGAAGACAGGTGTAGCACTGCTCCACCTCTCATGAAGCTTCCCATTATAGATGGGAACTGGGATCTTGAACTTAGGTCCTCACGCATGGTGACATGTACAATCTACCAATAGAGCCACCACCTGGTCTCACTATGATAATAGTGTTATTGCTTTTACAAATGTGATTACCCTGTTCGCTGTGTCTTGTGTGTTTGTTGTTTTACTGGATTCTGATTAGTGGAGTATTGGATCGACCTTCTCGTGGTGTATCCCGTGAGTACCCATTTATTGGGGAAACTGACGATCCTTCCTAGCCCACTGAATCCACATGGATCCCAGTCACTTTCAAAGCCAGCAACAAGCAGACATCAGGCTCAACCTGATGCTGTTGACTGGCTACGGAAGAAGGGCAAACGCTAGAAGAAGAAGTGGAGTACTGTGCTTCTACCACTCCTGGGATGACTTTTTCATCCTTTAAAATGTTTAGAGGAGGAAAAAAAATGAGAGAGGGGAAGAAATAGAGACAGAATGGAAGAGTCATTTTTAGTAGCATTTTCCCTGGTGATCCGGTGTTCCTATGTGGTACAGGGATTAAATCCAGGGCCTGGAACACATGATAATGATAAAACAGTATACACAGTCTCCTGGATGAGCTATCTCTGGCCCCTTTGCCTAATCTGTTTTGGATGTGTCTCTCACATATGTTGACTATTTCTTAGTCAGTCTGAAAATACTTCACTGGTATGTTAGGGACATTTACATTTATTTCCATGTATATATGAGGTTTGACGTCAGTTCTGTGAAAATGCTTGAAATGATGTGTGAATGTGTGTGCATGTACATGTATGTGTACACATAATATTTCACTCTGGATTTATTTGTCTGCATTTTTCTTTTTTGATGTATCTGGTTATTTAGGGAGGCCTGGATTTATGTTCTACTGGTAACTCTTAGATTAAAACCTCTTAAAAATATACGTTGTGTCTTCAGTTTTGGATAGTATTTAATGTTCCCCTACTAAAAGTAATACTGAAGCTGGCTAGCAATCTTTTTTTTCCCTTCCCCTCCTTCTCCAATCATATCAAATGTAGTTTGATGCCAAAGTAATGTCATTTTACCCCCTAATACTTACAAGGCAATCATGAAGATTAATCTTTCTTTAATCTCTCTCCTTCTCTGTTTCCATTTTGATTGACTGTTACTGAAAAGCCAGAAAAAGAAAATGACAGCAATTTTCCTCACACTTCCTCCCACCCTTCCCTGCAGAACCTGGAGACAAGTGCATAGACTGGGAAATAAGACACAATTTTGGTAAAGTGAAAAGAATTATTTTAGTTACATGTATTGAATAGCTTCTATATTATTGTTATTGTTGTTACTTGGATATAGATGAAGAAGCAGAGAGGGTGAAAGAGACCAACTACAGCACAGGGGCTACCTTAAATGCAGTGTAGGCTGGGTTTGAACCTTAGTTATGAACATGACAAAGCAGTGAACTATCCAAAGTGAACTATTTCACCGACTCTTCTTTACTATTTGAACAGAGGAATATTCTGAAGGACTTTTTTTTTTTTTGATGTAGTATAACAGGGCAAGGGATCAAGAGGAGAGGTACCTAGAAATACAAGCAAAGTCCCAGAGGTGCCAGGACTGGGAGGAAGATGAAGTTTAAAAATAATGGAGAATATTCCTTGTAGTTTTAGGGTTTAAAAAGACAATAGATATTATTATTATTACTATTATCAATTATTACTATAACCAAGTTAATTGGGAGCTTACTTTTCTTTGAAAATCCCCTGCTTATAATTTACTGTACTATACTTGACATCATAATGTTTTATATCATTTAATGATATCTACTAATAACAATATCTTAGATACTGACAGGATCTTGATCTATCTAGTATGAGATTGATCTATCTATCAAATGATCTTGATCTATCTAGTATGAGATTGTAGGTAACTTAGTATTAAAACAATAACAACAACAAAAAGACAGCTTATAAAAACAGCTTAAACAATTTAAGCCCAAAGTCAGAATTCAGTTTACAAATTTGATACATTAAATGCTTAGACTAAAGAAATAATACACTTAGACTAAAATGTAGGGAGTTTTAGAACTTGAAATATTCAGTATATTTTCCCCCAACATATTGAATTAACAGTTATGTATAAGATTATAAGTTAATATGAGTATAGTTTCACACCACTCCCACCACCAAAGGACTATTTTACTATTCCCACCCCCAAAGAGTGAACCTGAAAACCACCCTCCCGCCGCCCCAGTGTCCTTACTTTGGTGCAATACACTAAACCTAGTCCAAGTTTTACATGGAATTTCCCCTTTCTGTTCTTATTTCTCAGCGTCTGTCTATGAGTGAGATCACCCCATATCCATCCTTCTCTTTCTGTCTTATCTCACTTAATATGATTCCTTCAAGTTCCATTCAAGATAAGGTGAAGGTGAATTGTTCTTAATGGCTGAGTAGTATCCCATTGTGTATATATATATATATATATATATATATATATACCAGGGTGTTTTATAAATGGAGAGAATATTATTACTATGGGAGCAGTAGTCTACAATCTTTTAGTTTAGTGAGGAAAAAGAGGAAAACTGACAAAGGAGGCAATTGTAGTTCATCCGTGATGTACAGATGAGGAATCTAGAGCCCATCTCTCCTCCTCCTCCTCCTCCTTCTTTTGTCTGAATCATAACATTAAAAAAAATTTATTTATTGGGGAATTAATGTTTTAGACTCTACAGTAAATACAATAGCTTGTCCATGCATAACATTTCCCAGTTTTCCATATAACAGTACAACCCCCATTAGGTTCTCTGGCATCCTATTTGGACCTATATTTTCCCCCACCCACAGATTCCAGAGTCTTTTACTTTGGTGCAATACGAAAACTGCAGCTCAGGTTCTACTTGTGTGTTGGTATACTTCTAAAAACCTTTTCTGTTTCATTTGGTTTAAATCCCCCCTGCTTAACACTATTCTATTTACATAACACTGTATTCTATTT
The DNA here is from genome assembly GCF_950295315.1 of Erinaceus europaeus. Classification (NCBI taxonomy): domain Eukaryota; kingdom Metazoa; phylum Chordata; class Mammalia; order Eulipotyphla; family Erinaceidae; genus Erinaceus; species Erinaceus europaeus. The sequence continues at coordinate 51,854,724 of NC_080163.1, read as the reverse complement.
ACATAACCTCTGTTAACAAGCACCATCTTCCCTCCAGGGCATTGGTGGTTTAGTGGTACAATTCTCACCTGCTCCACCCCCTCTCCTTGTCATACCCTGATTTTCACCAGTAATTTTTCTCTCCACCCTCTCTGTGTTGCATCCTGTTCCCACCCTACTGGGCTAGTATATTTATAAGGACAAGATTGTTTGAAGTTATTAGTTTAGCTTAGCTTGGTATAGATTGCGCTGCATCCTGCATGAATAAAGAGATACTGCGTACAACCCAACCATGAGTCCCGGGTCGTCTGTTACCCGCCCGTGAAGCCAGCCCAGCAAAAACAACACTTGTGTTTTCCCTTCTGATCTTGTTTTTCAACTTCTGCCTGAGAGTGAGATCATCCCATATTCATCCTTCTGTTTCTAACTTATTTCACTTAACATGATTTTTTTTCAAGATCCATCCAAGATCAGCTGAAAACGGTGAAGTTAGCATTTTTTTTTATAGCTGAGTAGTATTCCATTAAGTATATATACCACAACTTGCTCAGCCACTCATCTGTTGTTGGACACCTGGGTTGCTTCCAGGTTTTGGCTATTACAAATTGTGCTGCCAAGAACATATGTGTACACAGATCTTTTTGGATGGGTGTGTTGGGTTCCTGAGGATATATCCCCAGGAGAGGAATTGCGGATCATAGGGTAGGTCCATTTCTAGCCTTCTGAGAGTTCTCCAGACTGTTCTCCACAGAGGTTGGACCAATTGACATTCCTACCAGCAGTGCAGGAAGGTTCCATTGACCCCACAACCTCTCCAGAATTTGCTGTTGCTACCTTTTCTTATGTATGACATTCTCATAGGAGTGAAGTGGTATCTCATTGTTGTCTTTATTTGCATTTCTCTGACAGAGACTTGAGCATTTTTTTATGTGGTTTTTGGCCTTTTGGATCTCTTCTATGGTGAATATTCTGTCCATAACCTCTCCCTATATTTGCATGGGGTTATTTGTTTTCTTGTTGTTGAGTTTGGCAAGTTCTTTATATATTCTGGTTATTAATCTCCTGTCTGATGTATGGCATGTAAAGATCTTCTCCCATTCTGTGAGGGGTCTCTTGGTTTGGGTAGTGGTTTCTTTTTCTATGCAGAAGTTTTTTAGTTTGATGTAGTCCCATAGGTTTATGCTTGTGTTAGTCTTCTTTGTAATTGGATTCGTTTCATTGAAGATGTCTTTAAAATTCATGTGGAAAAGAGTTCTGCCAATATTTTCCTCTAAGTATCTGATAGTTTCTGGTCTAACATTCAAGTCTTTGATCTACTTGGAATTTACTTTTGTATTTGGTGAAATATAGTAGTTTAGTTTCATTTTTCTGCATGTTTCAACCCATTTTTTTCCAACACCATTTGTTGAAGAGACTCTGCTTTCACCATTTAAGTCTGGGCACTTTTGTCAAAGATTGGATGGGATGTCCATAGGTGTGGTGGCTTACTTCTGGGCTCTCAATTCTATTCCACTGGTCAGTGTGTCTATTCATGTTCCAGCACCAAGCAGTTTTGATGACAATGGCCCTATAATACAATTTGATATCTGGGAGTGTGATGCCTCCAGTTCTGTTCATTATTCTCAAGATTGTTTTGGCAACTCTAGGTCTTTTATGGTTCCAAATAAACATTTGTAGCATTTTTTCTATTCTCCTGAAAAATGTGCTTGGGATCTTGATGGGGATAGCATAAATTTGTAGATGGCTCTGGGTAGTATATTCATTTTGATGATGTTAATTCTTTCTACCCATGAACATGGAATATCTTTCCACTTCTTTGTGTCTTTTTCAATTTCCTTGAGTAGTGACTCACAATTTTCAGTATACAAGTCTTTCACTTCTTTGGTTAGGTTTATTTCTGGACATTTTATTGTTTTTGTTGCTATAGTAAAAGGGATTGATTTCTGGATTTTATCTTCTTTTAACTTAGTTGTTTGCATAGAGGAATGCCACTGACTTTTGAATGTTAATTTTGTAGCCTGACACCTTACTGTATTGCCTGATGATTTCCAAAAGCTTCTTGCTGGATTCTTTAGGTTTTTCTATGTATACTATCATGTCATCTGCAAATAGGGAGAGTCTGACTTCTTCTCTTCCAATCTGTATGTCTTTAATTCCTTTCTCTGGCCTGATTGCTATGGCAAGAACTTCTAACACTATGTTGAATAATAATGGTGACAGTGAGCAGCAGCCCTGTCTAGTACTTGATCTGAGTGGAAATGCTTCCAGTTTTTCACCATTGAGTATGATGTTGGCTATAGGTTTGCTATATATAGACTCCACTATCATCAGGAATTTTCCATCTATTCCCATGTTTTGTAGTGTTTTGATCATAAAGGGATGTTGTATTTTGTCAAAGGCTTTCTCTCCATCTATTGATATGACCATGTGGTTTTTGGTCTTGCTTTTGTTGATGTGGTGGATCATGTTGATTGATTTACATATATTAAACCAACCTTGCATGCCTGGGATAAACCCCACTTGGTCATGATGAACAATCTTTTAAATATACTGCTGTATCCAGTTGGTTAGAATTTTGTTCAATATTTTTGCATCTATGTTCATCAGAGATATTGGTCTGTAGTTTTCTTTTTTGGTTGTGTCCCTGTCTGCTTTTGGTATCAGAGTGATGTTGGCTTCATAGAATCTGGAAGGGAGTATTCCTGTTTCTTCAATCATCTGGAAGACTTTTAAAAGGTAGATTCATTTTATAGATTCATAAAACTGTCTGGTTCAGGACTTTTATTCTTGGAAAGGTTTTTGATAACTGTTTCAATTTCATTAGCTATGGTGGGAGTGTTCATATTCTCTAGTTTCTCTTTATTTAATTTTGGAAGTTTGTTGGTATCTAGGAAATAGTCCATTTTTTTTGGATTTTTAAAAAATTATTTATATATATATATATATATTTATATATATTTTTTTAGAAAAAAGAAAACATTGAAAAAACCATAGCGTAAGAGGGGTACAACACTGTAGAATTCCTTTTACCAGATTTCCGTATCCCATACCCTTCCCTGATAGCTTTCCTGTTTTTTAACCCTCTGGAAGTGTGAACCCAAGCTCATTGTGGGATGCAGAAGGTGGAAGGTCTGGCTTCTGTAATTGCTTCCCAGCTGAGCATGGGCATTGATAGGTTGATCCATATTCCCAGCTTGCCTCTCTCTTTCCAGAGTAGGCTGGGTCTCTGGGGAAGTAGAGCTCCAGGACACATTGGAGGGGTTGTTTGTCCGGGGAAGTCTGATTGGCATCATGCTGGCATCCGGAACTTGGTGGCTGAAAAGAGAGTTAACATACAAAGCCAAACAAATTGTTGATCAGTCATGAACCAAATGGCTGTAAGAGTGCAGATCAAGAGTGGGGGTTCCTCCATTTTGTAGATAGCTAGTAGGCACATTTTAGTTATATTCTGAAAGGCCTGTGGCTATACTAGTTTGTTTTTTTTTTCCTTTCGCCTGAGCTTGAAATCTGATATGCAGGTGGATCCAAGTTATTGTCTGTGGAGTTAATGTCATAGCTGGAAAAGGAACAGAAAGCTGGATCAGGGAAGATAGTAGCTTCCTAATATGGGAAAGAGGTATAAATATTGTTGACTGTAAACCCCATCGATTTGATTTGGTCTAGGGCCCATATTCACCTTAAGAGCTTATGTGACCTCTACATCCCTGTAGATCTTAGCTCACATTCTGTGTTCATGAGTAGGAACATTCCAAGCTGCCCCAATATTACCAGTCTTCCTCAGGTGTAGCCTAGAATATGTTGTCCATCCTCCCTTTGGAGAATGGGACATTCTCTACCGTTGTTGATGCAAGTTAAGTGGCAAATGCTAGAAGAAGAAGGGCAAGGTTCTATGGGGTCCCACAAAGGGATCTATTTTGTTCCTGATAGAGATGAAGTCTCACCTGAGTAATGAGGCTGAAGGGTTGACATTCCATGCCTGATGTCTCTGGACACAGTCTGAAGTGAAGCATGCTGAGGTGGTACTCCTTGCATCAATTAGGTTGGGATAGGCAGATACAGTATCATTTGGGATGAATTGAGAGAAGGATGCAGGAAAGTGAGCCCCACCCTAGAGGTACCAGGACTGGGAGAAATACAGGCTTTAAAGAGGAAGTGGAAGGTTCCTGCTGTCTTAGGGTTAAGAAGACAATAGATAGTTATTGCTATAATCACATTATCTGGCAATTGGGTTAACTTTGAAAAATCTCTTTGTTAGGATTTGTGGTATCATACACAACATCATAATTTATGTCCTTTGATGTTATTTGTAACAACCGGTAGCTGTGCTACCGGTTGCTTCTGTTTTCCCTGGTCTAGGCTTTTAAGAGAGTCAACATATCAAAGACTCAGCCTATGTATTAAAAAGACTCAGTCTGTGCTTTAAAAAGCTTGAGATATGTAATCAATATTTCCCCTCCCATATTAATTAAGTAGTGATTTATATGACTGCAAATTAATAGGAGTGTACATAAACACCATTCCCACCACCAAAAGATCCTGTCTTATCCCATCCCCCTCCCCACTGCTGCCAAATATCCACCCTTATCCTCACTCCAACGTTTTTACTTTGGTGCCTTACTCCAGATTAGGTCAAATCCTGCTTTTAGTTTCCCTTTCTGTTCTTTCTCAGCTTCTGTTGATGAGTGGGATCATCCCATACTCATCTTTATCTTTCTGACTTAGCTCACTTAACATAATTCCTTCAAGCTCTGTCCAAGATGGGTCAGAGAAGTTGGGTTCATTGTTCTTAATAGCTGCATAGTATTCCATTGTGTATACATACCACAGCTTTCTCAGCCACTCATCTGTTGCTGGGCACCTTGGCTGCTTCCAGGTTTTTAGCTATTATAAATTGTGCTGCTATGAACATAGGTACACACATATCTTTTTGTTTGGGTGTTATGGAGTCGTTGGGGGTATATGCCCAGGAGAGGAATTACCAGGTCATATGGAAGATGCATGTCTAGCCTTGTGAGAGTTCTCCAGACTGATCTCAACAGATGCTAGACCAGTTTACATTCCTACCAGCAGTGCAGGTTTCCTTTGTTCCTATAGCCTTCCCAGCATTGGTTGCTGCTGTCTTTTATGATGTATGCCATTCTCACAGGGGTGAGGTGGTATCTTAATATTGTCTTTATTTGCATTTCTCTGGCAATCAGCTACCTGGAGCAATATTTCATGTGTTTGTTAGCCTTTTGGATCTCCTCTGTAGTGAATGTTTTGTTCATATCCTCTGCCCATTTATGGATGGGTCATTTGCTTTTTTGTTGCTACATTTGCTGAGCTCTATGTGTATTTTGGTTATTAGTTTCGTATCTGATGTATGGCATGTGAAGATCTTCTTCCATTCTGTGAGGGGTCTCCTTGTTTGTGTGATAGTTTCTTTGGCTGTATAGAAGCTTTTCAATTTGATGTAGTCCTATTGATTAGTTTCTGATTTAGTCCTCACTACAATTCGGTTTATATCATCAAAAATGTCCTTGAGGTTTAGGTGGGAAAGTGTTCCACCAACGTTTTCCTCTAAGTATTTGATAGTTTCTGGTTAAACATACAGGTCCTTGATCCATTTGGAGTTGATTTTTGTTTCTGGTGAGATAAAGTTGTTCAATGTCATTCTTCTGCATATTTCAACACAGTTTTCCCAGCACCATTTACTGAAGAGAGCCTCCTTCCTTCATTTAATATTTCGGGCCCCCTTATCAAAGATTAGATGTGCATAGATGTGAGGTTTTAGTTCTGGGCTTTCAATTCTGTTCCACTGGTCTGTGTACCTAGTTTTGTTCTAGTACCAGGCTGTTTTGATGATGTTTGCCTTATAATATAGTTTGATATCTGGGAGTGTGATGCATCCATTTCTGTTTCTTTTTCTCAAGATAGTTTTGGAGATTCTAGATGTTTTTTGGTTCCAGATAAATGGCTATAGTTTTTGTTATATTCTCTTAAAGAAGCTTGGTGGAACTTTGATGGGTATCACATTAAATTTGTATATGGCTCTGGGCAGAATATTCTTTTTGATGATATTAATTCTTCCAATCCATGGGATGTCTTTCCATTTCTTGGTATCATTTTCTATTTCCTTGAAAAGTGACTCATAGTTTTCAGTATACAAGTCTTTTACTTCTTTGGTCAAGTTTAATCCTAAGTATTTTATTAATTTTGTTGCAACAGTGAATGGGAGTGATTTCTGGATGTCTTCTTCAGATTTAATGTTTGCATAAAGAAATGCCACTGATTTTTATACACTGTTTTTGGAGCCTAACACCTTGTTATTTTGCATAATAAGTTCCAGTAGTTTTTGCCGCATTCTTTAGTGTTTTCTATGTATACTATCATATATATCATCTACAAATAGTGAGAGCTTGATTTTTTCCCTTCCAGTCTGTATTCCTTTGATTTCTTTATCTTGCCTGATTTCTATGGCAACACTTTCAACATTATGTTGAAGAGTAATGGTGATAATGGACAGCCCTGTCTAGTCCCTGATCTGAGGTGGAATGTTGAGTTCCCAAATTCTGTGACTTTTAACAATTTTCTGTTTGTTGTTGAATGTTATCTTTACTCCACTGTGGTCTGAGAAGATACTTGGGATGATTTCACTGCTCTTGAATTTGTTGATGCCGTCTCTTTGGCCCAACATGTGGTCTATCCTTGAATATGTGTTGTGTGGATTTGAAAAGAATGTGTATTACAGTTTTTTTGGGTGAAGAATCTGAAAATGTCCAATTGTTCTAGTTTATCTATCTACTCATTTAGCTCCCTCATTTCTTTATTGACTTTCTGTCTGGATGATCTATCTAGTTGAGAGAGTGGGGTGTTGAAGTTCCCTACTATGACTGTGTTGCTGTTAATATATTGCTGTAAGTCTTTCAGTAGGTGTTTGATGTATTTAGATGGATTCTCATTGGGTGCATAGATGTTAATAATTGTTAAATCCTCTTGATTGACTGATCTTCTGAGCATTAAGTAATGTCCATCGCTATGTTTTTAAATTTTATTTATTTTAAAGTCTATCGTGCTAGATATGTGAATAGCTATTCCTGCCCTTTTTTGTGGGTCATTGGCTTGTATGAAAGTTTTCTATCCTTTCCCTTTGAATCTGTGTTTGTCTTTTTAGTTAGGTGGATTTCCTGTAGACAGCATATTGTTGGGTTGTGTTTTCTGATCCATCTTCCTACTCTGTGCATTTTAATAGGTGAATTCAGGCCATTGACATTTACTGATATCAAAGACTGAAGATATTTTAATGCCATTCTTGTAGATTTTAGAGTGTGCTAACATATGGCATGTTTATGGTGGTCTGACTGTTTTAGGAGATCTTTCAGAACTTCTTTCATGGCAGGCTTGGTGATAGCTGATTCTTTCAACTGTTGCTTGTCTAAGAAGGTTTTGATGCCTCCATCTAGTTTGAATGACAGTCTAATAGGATACAGTAGTCTTGGTTGAAAGCCTTTCTCATTGAGCACTCGATAGATATCTTGCCATTCTCTTCTGGCCTGTAGTGTTTGTGTGGAGAAGTCTGCTGCTAAGATTATGGGTTTTCCTCTGTAGGTGACTCTTTGTTTTTCTCTTGCAGCCTTCAGGATCCTTTCTTTTTCCTTATTCCTTTTTATTCTAAATAGGATGTGTCTTGGTGTCTTTAAGTCTGGGTTAATTCTTTTTGGGACCCTCTGTGCTTCTTGAACCTTTATGTCTTTGATGTTGTCTAGACTAGAGAAGTTTTCAGCTATTATGTCCTGAAGAATGCTTTCTTCACCTCCCTCTCTTTCTTCCTCTGGTAAGCCAATAATGCATGCATTTTTTCTTTTGAAGTCATCCCATATGTCTCTGTTTTTGTTTTCAGTATCTCTGAATCTCTTTTTAAGATCTCTTAGTTATTTTTTAGTTGCCTCTAATTTGTCCTCGATCTTGCTCATTCTGTCTTGAGCCTCATTTATTCTATTCTATCTCTCCTCTACTTTTATCTAGAGTTCATCTATTTTGTTACCCAATTCTGATACTGTTTTAGCTTGTTCAGCTAGTTGTGTTCTTAGCCCAGCTATTTCAGCTTTTCAGATAACTTTGAGATTATTAATGTTTTCTTCCAGAGTCTCATTTTTTTTTCTGTATTTCTGATGACAGTTCTTTCAAACTCTTTACTCACTCCTGTGATTATTTTCTTTACTAGTGTTTTGATGTTGACCTCATTATTTTGTTCTTCAGCCTCTGGAGGTCTTTTAGCTGGACAGTTGTCCTGGTTCATTTCTCCAATATTTCTTCTTGTTGGTTTAACCATTCTATATAGTATGTTATGAGGTCCCTCTCTCAGTACTTTTTAAGTTACTGATCACTCTTGTCTGGATTGACTTGTGTCTAAGTAAGTTACTTAAATGGCTCACAGTTGTGGAAATTGACAGTTGTCTCAATATTATTTTAATCCCTGAGTTGGATCATAGTGCCTTTTAAATCCTCTTTTGTTCTTTTTCTTCCCTGTAGGCTATGGCAGCCTGAGGTCTTTTAAACTCTGTATCAGCTTCTTAGCCTAATACCTCACTCCTGACTAAGAGATAAAGCAGGGTAGGGGAGAGATAATACAGTGGTTATGCAAAGAGTCTTTCACACCTCAAGGATCTAAAACTCCAGGCTCAATTCAGCTTCTCTACCAAGCTGGGCATCACTTCTGGGCCCTGTGTGATTCTAAGCAAATAGGTTCTGATTCAACTCTTCACTATGTTCTCATCAGGAGAACAACATGGAAAGACTTCCACTGCTAGGCTACCAAGGTGTAGATCTTCTCCTGAGTTTCCTGGTTAGTTCTCTGTCCCCTGGTGTCAGCACAGGGCCTCCCCTCTGCTGCTCCAGCCTCTAAGTGCAGTATCAATGGATACTCACAGTTGCATTTGGTGAGTATTGGGGTGTCCTGTCCTCTTTTCAGCAGTCTTTTTGTTCGTAAAACAGACTGGAACTGGTGCCTCAACTGGTAAACCGCTGGACTGTTACCAGCCACTTAATCTCTCCCTAGGCTCCTCTTTGTCCAGGAACCACATGTATTTGCACTCACTGGTGATTTGGTGGGCTCCTGAAGTCATACAATCCTGCCTTGTTGTGGTCCCAGATGATTTTTTGGTATTCCTAGTTGACCCGGGAGAGGAGAGGATAGAAACACTTTTTTTTTTTTTTTTTTTTTTTTTTTTTACCAGTGCACTGATTAACTCTGGTTTATGGTGTTGAGGGAGACTGAACCCGGGACTATGGATCCTCAGGCATGAGCATCTCCTTGCATATCCATTGTGCTATCTCTACCGTGCCCTAAAGTCCACCTCTTAACAAACATCCTTTGTTTGAATTTCATAAGAGAGCTTCTATGCTTTTTGTGCCCAAGAGGTACCATATGTGTGTCTAAATAATATATTATTGTTTACTAGAGTGTAATTGAAGAATCTTTCTCTAAAGAGGGCCTTTTTCCAAATATTTGTAATTGCTCTTGTCATCAAGCATATGAGTAAGGGAACGAACTTTATTAAGCTTGGTTGAAATTGAATTTTCTACTACTAATATTGCCATCAGGCAGAATTACAAACCACCAATGTTTTTATTTGTTTTGATTTTTGCTGTGGATGTTGTGAATAAAATGCTCACCTCATCTCATGAAATGAACTCATAGCACATACATGAAATAGATACTAAAACTAGTAGAGGCTGGAAGATGAGAGGGAACACACAGAGAAGGTCACTGAAATGCTGGAGTATAGCCAGCAGATCTGTTAGTTGGTTGCCTGCAAACTTTTTATTAAATATTGTGCTGATTCAATTATGTCTCTTTCTAAATAGGTCTGTTGGAGTTCATTTCTGTATATTGCTTTATTGATTCAAATATTTTTTTCTCTAAATGCTTCTGAGTATGGGGTGGGTGAACTTTTTAGCAGCTACATTTACACCAGACTTCTATCTTATTCATCACTTTCTTATAGACTCAGAATTCAATGCTTGGTTGTCCTGAAGGACCAGATAGAGGAAGGACCACTGCGAAAAGTTTAGTATTCTGAGAATCAAAGCTCTTTAGGGTATGTATTGTGGAAAAATTTTATAATTCTGTTGTTAAAATTCGGAAGGCTCTTGCTGGCCGGACTGGCTTCACGGGCGGGTAACAGACACGGAGACAATGGCTGTGCAGGGAAGCTGTATTTCTTTATTCAGGAACAACGATTCATAAACTAAGACAAACTAATCACCAAACAGAACTCTGCTGTCTCTTTGCGGCGGCCCAAGTACTCTCTCTTACTCTGCAACTCTGGAACTCCCAGAACTCTGTAACTCTGGAACTCTGGCGGGGTCCCTTGGGGCGGGGCTAAGCGGGCCTGTGAAACTAACTGGACTGATCCAATTCTCTTGGCAGGGGAGAACTACCCAATGTAAAGCATACAACAAATTCAAATGAAATTGAATGTCAGCATGAAAATTTATATTACTTGAAGCTAGAAGAAAAATTCTTTGTATCACTGGAAAGATCAAAATTCCTTTAAAGTTAGGGAAATAATGACTCTCAATTTCTATCAGTCTTTTTTTCTTGTTTTTATTGAATCTTTCAGTGCTCAGAACCTATCTCTTCTGATAAGGCAAAAGTCAATAGAATTTTTACTTGTTTCTATTTTTTTGATGCCTTTAATGAATAAAAGCAAGACTGACTCTCTTAGGTAGACTCACTCATCTCCTTCCACATTCTCTACTACATGAAGAAGAGATAAGAAACAGAAATAGCTATATAGGAGAAAGCAAACTGTCATTATTTAAAGTGACAGTTGTTTTCATAGACTGGAGAATTGTGGACATTATCTTCAAAATAGTCTCCCCTTGTGCCAAAGCTGTACTTAGATTTAGCTTGTTGGGACTCTTTTTGTGTATTTCAGCACTGATAATAGGGAATGTTGTTGCTCTAAACAGAGGAAGGCTAACGGAGTGGCCAAAATCATAGATGAAATAAATCCAAAAATTATTTTTGAAGTGTGAGAAATCCTTATGCTTTTTATTATTATTATTATTATTATTATTATTTTTATTATTGGATAGGAAAGAGAGAAATTGAGGGTGAGGGTGAGATAGAGAAGAGAGATAGACATCTGCTTCACTGATTGCAAAGTGTGCCCTTCTGCCTATATGGGGGGTGGGTTTAGGGAGGGGGCCCAAAGCCATGTGCACTTAACCCAATGCTCCAAAGCCTGTGCCTGTCTCTCAGAAGTCTCTATTATTTCTCTCCCCTTTTGTTAAAGATGATTCAAATTTTACTTTTGTTAATAGTTTCCTCTTCAATGTCTTATTGGAGTTACTTTCTGAATTCTTGGTGATAAGAAATTGGGATAAGAAAGGAGGATAAGAAAGATCAGCTATAGGGTTAGGTGACAGATATTTTCAAGAGTTTCACAAGTGATCATGGTTTCATATGAAGGTTTCATATGAAGGAAGAAGATGGAAGAGTGAAAGTCTAAAATTATTCCCAAGTGCAACACCCATGGTACTTCAGAATGCAAGTTAAGAACATGAGTCATTCCCAACCTCACTGCTTGTGAAGCTTCCCCTGAAGGTGGGACTTGTGTCCTCCAACAAGAACATGAATCCTTTACTAGCTATTCTTTTTGTTTCTGAATTTTAATTTAATATTTATTTGGTTATTAGAGAAATAACCAGAGCAACACTGTGGTATATGCCATACTAGGTTTCAAATTCAGAACCTCTAACTTGTAAGTCCTTTGTGTTACTGCTGCATCATTTCCAGATCAATTGTATCTTTTTTTTAAAAAGTATTTTATTTATTTTAGTTTTGAGAGAGATGCAGGGATAGAAACACCAGAGCACTGCACAGCTCTGGCTTATGGTGGTGTGGGGGATTAAACCTGGGATTCTGGAGCCTCAGGCATGAGAGTCTTTTTGCATAACCATTATGCTATCTTGCCCTCAATTGTATCTTGATTGTAATAAAATTCTAAAACTAGTCCAAAAGGGAAATGACATTGTATGGCTTGCACTCATTATGGTTTTGTTACGATAACTTGATTTCTGATTTCTTAATAGAAAATTTCCTCAAGTCCTGCATATAGATTAAATTTCATATATCAACTCTGCTTGAATGATATAGCTTCTGGAGCTTTGTAGCGAGAAGGATTGAGAAAGCCTACATTAAATATAGTGGTAATAAACACCCTGATTGATTAGTAACGTCTACATGGGTGTGACATGCTGAAGAATAATTCATATGTCATGACTGGAAAATATTCTTTTTGATTTTTTTTTGTGTGATATAAAGCTAGTGTTAGAAAAAAGGTCTTCAGGGACCTGCTATTTAGAATGGCTGTGTGCTATCAAAACTAAGTGTCAAACTATATCAAGTTTCAATAGAGCTGTAAGAAGTGTGTTTATTATCACCAGGTTCCTTCTTCAGTTTTATTAAGATATAATTGACATATATTGTATTAGGTTTAAGGCATGTAATTTGTTGATTTGTTACACTTAAATAGTGCAAAATGGCTAATTCCTTTGCATTATGTTGCTAACACCTGTAACATGTCAACTTCCATTTCTTTTGAGTGATGAGAACATTTAAGATCTCACTTAGCAGTGTCAACTATAATAAATAGCATTATTAATATAATTGCCATGTTATACATTGAGTATGAAGAATTATTCGTCTTATATCTGGATATTTGTGTCCTTTCTTTTACATGTCATTGTTTCCCAGTCCTGAATAATCACCATTCTAGCTTCAGTTTCCATGTTTTTTTGATATTTTACATACAAGTGATTTCAGGTATGATTTGTCTTTCTTTGACTTACTTGTAGAGTAAAGGTTTTTAAAGTGGAAGGAATCTAGTCTTTGGGTTCTGTGAGACAGGAGAATTGACCTCAATTTCACTGCTAGTTGGACCTAAATTTCTGTTTGAGCATTGAGAATGAAAGACAGTTAAAGGTCCAGAATTTTGTTGTATGATTATTTACACGGACTATATTCATTCCTGGGAACACCTACAACAACAGTTCTAACCCCTTTTACCTTAATTTGACCTATCATTTCATTAAAGATATTGCCTCTTTTTTAAAATTTGTATTTATTTATTTATTTGGATTGGGCACACTAGGTAGATTGCAAATACCACCATGTGCAAACAACTGGGTTCTAACCTCAGGTTTGCTCCATAATTTTTCTTTTCCCTCCCTCTTGCACTCAGTTTTTCTTTGTCCCTAGCAAATATGTTGCCTCTTTACAAAGATAACATTTATGAGAAAAAATTTTGTGGTTATAGAAATTTGGAACTTGGTTAAGTGCATATATTACAGTGTGCAAGGACCCAGGCTCAAGCCCCTGGTCCCCACCTGCAGAAGGAAAGTGGCGAAGCAGGGCTGCAGGTGTTTCTCTGTCTCGCCCCCTATATCTCCCCTTCGCCATCTCAATTTCTCTCCGTCTCTATCCAATAATAAAATAATTTATAAAAAAATGAAATTTGGGCCCATCACAGCTAATTGAAACAGTTATCAAAAATCTTCACAAAAATAAAAGTCCTGGACCAGATGGCTTTACAGATGAATTCTATAAAACCTTCAAAGAAGAACTAATACCTCTACTTTTAAAAGTCTTCCAGAAGATTGAAGACACTGGAATATTCCCTTCCAGCTTCTATGAAGTCGACATCACTCTGATACCAAAAGCAGACAGGGACACAACCAAAAAAAAAAACTACAGACCAATATCTCTGATGAACATAGATGCGAAAATATTGAACAAAATTCTAGCCAACCGGATACAGCAGTATATCAAAAAGATTGTTCATCATGACCAAGTGGGGTTTATCCCAGGCATGCAAGGTTGGTTTAATATATGTAAATCAATCAACATGATCCACCACATCAACAAAAGCAAGACCAAAAACCACATGGTCATATCAATAGATGGAGAGAAAGCCTTTGACAAAATACAACATCCCTTTATGATCAAAACACTACAAAACATGGGAATAGATGGAAAATTCCTGATGATAGTGGAGTCTATATATAGCAAACCTATAGCCAACATCATACTCAATGGTGAAAAACTGGAAGCATTTCCACTCAGATCAAGTACTAGACAGGGCTGCCCACTATCACCATTATTATTCAACATAGTGTTAGAAGTTCTTGCCATAGCAATCAGGCCAGAGAAAGGAATTAAAGACATACAGAATGGAAGAGAAGAAGTCAGACTCTCCCTATTTGCAGATGACATGATAGTATATATAGAAAAACCTAAGGAATCGAGCAAGAAGCTTTTGGAAATCATCAGGCAATACAGTAAGGTGTCACGCTACAAAATTCAAAAGTCAGTGGCGTTCCTTTACGCAAACACTAAGTTAGAAGAAGATGAAATCCAGAAATCAATCCCTTTTACTATAGCAACAAAACAATAAAATATCTAGGAATAAACCTAACCAAAGAAGTGAAAGACTTGTATACTGAAAATTATGAGTCACTACTCAAGGAAATTGAAAAAGACACAAAGAAGTGGAAAGATATTCCATGTTCATGGGTTGGAAGAATTAACATCATCAAAATAAATATACTACCCAGAGCCATCTACAAATTTAATGTTATCCCCATCAAGATCCCAAGCACATTTTTTAGGAGAATAGAAAAAAATGCTACAAATGTTTATTTGGAACCATAAAAGACCTAGAATTGCCAAAACAATTTTGAGAAGAAAGAACAGAACTGGAGGCATCACACTCCCATATCTCAAATTGTATTATAGGGCCATTGTCATCAACACTGCTTGGTACTGGAACATGAATAGACATACTGACCAATGGAATAGAATTGAGAGCCCAGAAGTAAGTCCCCACACCTATGGCCATCTAATCTTTGACAAATGACTATTAAATGTGGAAAGCAGAGTCTCTTCAGCAAATGGTGTTGGAAATAATGGATTGAAACATGCAGAAGAATGAAACTGAACTACTATTTTTCACCAAATACAAAAGTAAATTCCAAGCGGATAAACTATCAGATACTTAGAGGAAAATATTGGCAGAACTCTTTTCCACAAAAATTTTAAAGACATCTTTAGTGAAATGAATCAATTACAAAGAAGACTAACACAAGCATAAACCTATGGGACTACATAAAATTAAAAAACTTCTGCACAGCAAAAGAAACCACTACCCAAACCAAGAGACCCCTCACAGAATGGGAGAAGATCTTTATATGCCATACATCATACAAGAGGCTAATAACCAGAATATATAAAGAACTTGCAAATCTCAACAACAAGACAACAAATAACCCCATCCAAAAATGGGGGGAGGACATGGACAGAATATTCACCACAGAAGAGATCCAAAAGGCCCAGAAACACATAAAAAATGCTCCAATTCTTTGATTGTCAGAGAAGTGCAAATAAAGACAACAATGAGATACCACTTCACTCCTGTGAGAATGTCATACATCAGAAAAGGTAGCAACAGCAAATTCTGGAGAGGTTGTGGGGTCAATGGAACCTTCCTGCTGGTGGGAATGTCAATTGGTCCAACCTCTGTGGAGAACAGTCTGGAGAACTCTCAGAAGGCTAGAAATGGACCTACCCTATGATCCGCAATTCCTCTCCTGGGGATATATCCTAAGGAACCCAACACACCCATCCAAAAAGATTGTGTACACCTATGTTCTTGGCAGCATAATTTGTAATAGCCAAAACCTGAAAGCAGCCCAGGTGTCCAACAGCAGATGAGTGGCTGAGCAAATTGTGGTATATATACATAATGGAATACTACTCAGCTATAAATAATGGTGACTTCACCATTTTCAGCAGATCTTGGGAAAAGTCATGTTAAGTGAAATAAGTCAGAAACAGAAGGATGAATATGGGATGATCTCACTCTCAGGCAGAAGTTGAAAAACAAAATCAGAAGAGAAAACACAAGTAAATCCTGTACTGGAATTTGTGTATTGCACCAAAGTGAAAGACTGGGGTGGCTGTGTGGGGAGAATACAGATCCAAGAAGGATGACAGAGGACCTTGTGGGGGTTGTATTGTTATATGGAAAACTGGGAAATTTTATGCATGTACAAATTATTGTATTTACTGTTGAATGTAAAACATTAATTCCCCAGTAAAGAAATTATAAAAAAATCACCAAAAATGAAATTTGGTTTCTTAATAATAGCTTAATTTCCAGGTAAAATGTTTGACGTATATTAGTTTGTTGAATATCTTTGAAATATTGTTAGATAAATAGTGTCATCCCCATTTTGTGTCAGAACAACTCATATTTAGGTTTTCAACCAACTCAGGTACATAGATCGTATATGAAGATAACACTACTTTATGAATGGAGAAATCAAACCCTTAGTTGTATGTAGATAATATCACTTATTTGTTTACTAGGCCTCACTACATTTTATTTATTAAGAATAGTTATTTGCACTTTTGTTAGTTATATGAGTAAGAATAGTTATATACACTTTTGGGAAGCAATTTAACAGCTATTGCATGCACAATACCACTACTGGTGTCAGCAGGACAACTCACTTGGATAATTAATGGGCTTGCTTTGTTATGGGTACAACCTAGGCTCAAGCCCAATTCCCACTACACTGAAGCTTTATTGCTGTGGTGCTTTTCCATCTCTTTATCTCTGTTTCTGTCTTTTTATCTATAAAAGACAGACTGTAGCTATGAAACTCCAGTGATAAAAACAAAGAAATACTTGACAGCCTGTCCTAGGTGATTTAATGTTTTTAATGTTTTTTTTAAAATTTTTTATTTAAGAAAGGATTAATGAACAAAACCATACAGAGGGGTACAACTCCACACAATTCCCACCACCCAATCTCCATAACCCACCCCCTCCCCTGATAGCTTTCCCATTCTCTATCCCTCTGGGAGCATGGACCCAGGGTCATTGATGGTTGCAGAATGTAGAAGGTCTGGCTTCTGTAATTACTTCCCCGCTGAACATGGGCGTTGACTGGTCGGTCCATACTCCCCGTCTGCCTCTCTCTTTCCCTAGTAAGGTGTGTCTCTGGGGAAGCTGAGCTCCAGGACATATTGGTGGGGTCTTCAATCCAGGGAAGCCTGGCCAGCATCCTGGTGGTATCTGGAACCTGGTGATTGAAATGAGCGTTAACATGCGAAGCCAAACAAATTGTTGAGCAATCATGGATCCAAAGCTGGAATAGTGGAGAAGAAGTGTTAGGGAGGTACTCACTGCAAACTCTAGTGTATTTCTGCTTTCAGGTATATATTTTGCAGTAGTTTATGGATACGTGTGAACATATGCTCTCTATCACAGAAACTGGTGTATATCTAGGTTATGGGACTTTGTTAGAAAGTGAACCACCTGACATGAAATTAGAGTGTACTATAAAAGGAAAGGTCTCACCCGAGTAATGAAGCTGAAGGGTTGTCATTCCACAAGTGAAGTCTCTGGACACAGTCTGAGGTCAAGCATGTTGAGGTGGCAATCGTTGCGTTGGTTAGGTTGTGATCGGCGGATGCATTATTATTTGGTATGGATTGGGAGACGCATACGGGAAAGTGGGCCCTATCCAAGGGTTACAGGACTAGGGGAAGTAGGGGCTCTATAGTGGAGATGTAAAGTTCCTGCTGTCTTAGGGTTCAAAAAGACAATCGATAATTAATGTTATCATCACATTAATTGGTAATTGGGTTAACTTTGAAAAGTCCTTTTTTTAGGGTTTTCTGTACAGTACCCAGTATCTTGTATATAGCTGTGCTATTGGATGCTTCTGATCTACTTGGTCTAGGTTTTTGAGAGAGTCCGCATATCAAATACACAGCCTATATATTAAAAAGATTCAGTTTGTGTTTTTTTTAATAAATATTTATTTTATTTATTTATTCCCTTTTTGTTGCCCTTGTTGTTTTATTGTTGTAGTTATTATTGTTGTTGTTGTTGTTGGATAGGACAGAGAGAAATGGAGAGAGGAGGGGAAGACAGAGAGGAGGAGAGAAAGATAGACACCTGCAGACCTGCTTCACCGCTTGTGAAGCGACTCCCCTGCAGGTGGGGAGCCGGGGTTAGAACCAGGATCCTTATGCCGGTCCTTGTGCTTTGCGCCATCTGCGCTTAACCCGCTGCGCTACAGCCCGACTCCCTCAGTTTGTGTTTTGAGAAACTTTGAAACATACAACTGATTTCCCCCTCTCATATTAATTAACTACTGATTTATATGTCTACATTTTGCTAGGAGTGTACATAAACACCATTCCCACCACCAAAAGACTGTGACCCATCCCTCCCACCCACTCCCACCCCCCACTGGCCCAGGAAGCTGCATGTCTACCCCTCACCACAGGGTTTTTACTTTGGTGCCCTACTTACAATTTGATCAGGTCCTGCTTTTAGTTTCCATTTCAGATCTTCTTACTCAACTTCTCTTGATGAATGGGATCATCCTATACTCATCTTTATCTTTCTGACTTAGTTCACTTAACATAATTCCTTCTAGCTCTGTCCAAGATGGGTCAGAGAAGGTGGGTTCATTGTTCTTGATAGCTGCATAGTATTCCATTGTGTATATATACCACAGCTTTCTCAGCCACTCATCTGTTGTTGGGCACCTGGGTTGCTTCCAGGTTTTAGGTATTATGAATTGTGCTGCGATGAACATAGGAGTACACACCTCTTTTTGGTTGGGTGTTATGGAGTCCTTGGGGTATAACCCCAGGAGAGGAATTACCGGATCATATGGAAGGTCTCAGCCTTCTGAGCGTTTTCCAGACTGCTCTCCACAGAGGCTGTACCAATTTACATTCCCACCAGCAATGTAAAAGGGTTCCTCTGTCCCCACATCCTCTCCAGCATTTGTTGTTGCTGTTCTTTTTGATGTATGCCCAATGAAGGACCATCTAAATATGTCAAGCACTTACTGAAAGAATTTCAAAAATACATCAATAGTAATACAATAATAGTGGGAGACTTCAATACCCCACTCTCACACTTAGATCAACAAAGCAGAGAACCAATAAAGATACAAAAGAATTAAATGAAGAGATCGACAGACTAGACCTCTTGGACATTTTCAGACTCCTTCACCCCCAAAAACTGGAATACACCTTCTTTTCAAATCCACATAACACATACTCAAGGATAGACCACATGTTACACCACAAAGACAGCATCAATAAATTCAAGAGCATTGAAATCATCCCAAGTATCTTCTCAGACCACAGTGGAGTAAAACTAACATTTAACAACAAACAGAAAATTATTAAAAGACAAAGAATTTGGAAACTAAACAACATGCTCCTTAAGAACCAAGGGGTCAGAGACTCACTCAAACAGGAAATTCAAATGTTCCTGGAAACTAATGAAAATGAAGACACAACCTATCAAAATATTTGGGACACAGCTAAAGCAGTACTGAGAGGGAAACTTATAGCCATACAATCACATATTAAACACCAAGAAGAAGCTCAAATGAACGACCTTACTGCACACCTCAAGGACTTAGAGGAAGAGGAACAAAGGAACCCTAAAGCAACCAGAAGGACAGAAATCACTAAAGTTTGAGCAGAAATAAACAACATCGAAAATAAAAGAACCATACAAAAGATCAATGAAGCCAAATGTTGGTTCTTTGAAAGATTAAACAAAATTGACCAACCCCTAGCCAGACTCACCAAACAAAAAAGAGAGAAGACTCAAATTTTTTAATGTTTTATTTTAGAAATAGGGATAGAGAAAGAAAGCAGAGAAGAAGAGGTATCTCAGCACTGGACTATCATCTCTGGAGACCTGGTGTTAGTCATGGTATTCTCATGTGGTACAGCAACTTGAACTCAGGATTTTGAACTTGGTATGGTACGTACTCTACTGTATGAGCCAGCTCCTGGCCATATACCACATTTTAAGGACTGAAAAAGATTGTAGTTGTTTTTAGACATAACCCACATAATTATGCACTACCAAAAAATGCTGTTTTCTAAGATAACCCACTAACAGGACTTTTTTCAAGCCTCTAGAATGGTGACATTAAAGTAAAGGGTTTCAGACAGGAAGGTCTAAACCTATTTATGGTATAATATTCCCTTGAAGACTTTGGGCACATTTTGGATTTCCTTTTATTAGCATTATTTTTTGCAATGATTAATAGCCAACACCCAATCTGCCTTTTCCCCCTATTATTATTTCCAATCCAGTATTCATAATTCACTATTTTTTAGTGCCATCTGTGTCCATATGCCTAATTTAGATGAAAGGTAATGCCATTCCTTTTGATAAATAATTTACTCAGGAATAGAGATATGAATGATCTTTTTTTTTTTTTTTTGATAGAGGCAGAGATGGAGAGAGAGATCTGCTTACATATGACTTCATATGCTTAGGTGATTATTTGAAAGAAAGTAAATCACTATACCTTTTGTTTCTACCCTTATTTATTTTTTATAAAGATATTCTGATCTTTTTACATCATTACATTTTACATCTTTTTACATTCATTACAATGTAATCAATGAGATTGGTTGTGCAGTTTATTCGATTTGGCCTCTAGGTTGTCAGAAAACACCAGTTGGGTGGTAACTGGATCCAGAATCTTGCCCTTGTCTGTAGTTTCCCTATATTTTGTTGAAGGATTGCACATATACAGCAACCACTATGTGAAGATCATCTTGGCAACACTTATTCACTTACTCTGTCTCAAGGGAACACTGAAGCAACTTAGATATTTTTTGAATGTGCAGATCAATAGCCTCATTCTTCTTTTCCTGAAATCTTAATAAGACTTTTGGACCACAGCAACACTTCATAAGCTAGGTTGACACTCCCAAAATAAATTGGATGATTCAAAGCTAAAACTTACTTTTGAGTATAAAACCTGAAATACTGGCCCTGTTTCTTTTTTTGCTTTTATCTGAATTCACTGACTGATATCTAGACACTTGCCTTTCTTTGAATATATTCCAGAAATCTGTATCACATAGTGATTGAGGCTACTTGAAATTAGCATATTTGTGTTAGCAGGAGGAAAGATATCATCTGAGGGTAAGCATGTAGCAGGAGATTAAATGATAATTATTATGCTCATAATAACAGCTGGGACTCAGATAAAATCTGGAATTCAATGATCACAAAGCTTTCCCAAGTCACTTGTCAATAGGTAGGAGAAGGAATTTGAACATAGACTTGCCGCACTCCAAAACCACTATATTGGACAAGGAATAAAAAATAGTTCTTACATGGTCAGAGGCATTGAGTGTACTGTCACATGGCTGTTCTGTGTTGATGACTCTACCACTCACAGTGAAATCCTAGGAAAGCCATTTAATGGCCCTGTGTCTCAGTTTCCTCATCAATAATGGGAATAATATTAATACCTATGTCAAAGGGTTATTACGTAGATTAAATGAGTAATGTATGTAAAGTTCCAAGAACATTATCTAGTACAAAGAAACTCTGGAAAGATTTACTAAATAAAATAATGTCATTAGATAACTGTGTCTACATTTTAATAATTTCTCTTTGGCATTAGTGTCATTCTGTGCTTCATAGTAGATGTAGAAATACTTCTGTCATGTGATCTGGGAGGTGGCGTAGTTGATAAAGCATTGGACTCTCAAGCATGAGGTCTTGAGTTCAATCTCCAGCAGCACATGTACCAGAGTGATGTCTGGTTCTTTCTCTCTCTCCTCCTATCTTTCTCACTAATAAATAAATAAAATATTTTTTTAAAAAATAGAAATACTTTTGTCCACATTGCTTTCTTTTTATTTTTTAATTATATTTATTTATTTATTTATTTACTTATTGGATAGAGACAGACAGAAATTGAGAGGGAAGAGGGTGATAGAGAAGGAGAGATACAGAGAGACACCTGTAGCCCTTCTTCACTACTCACAAAGCTTTCCCCATGCAGGTGGGGACCAGGGGCTCAAACCCTGGTCCTTGAGCATTGTAACATGTGCACTCAACCAGGTATGGCACCAACCAGCCCCATACACATTGTTTTCTATTCTTTTAAAATAGGTTGTATGTATGTGCGCTTGCATACACGAGAGAGAGTAGGCCAGAGAACCAAAGCATCACTCTGGCATATGTGATACTGGGGATTGAACTCAGAGATTCATGCTTGAGAGTATAACACTTTATCAGCTGTGCCAACTCCCAAATCATAGTGCTGCTTAACAATAAACCAGAATACGTCAAATATAATTTAATACATGCCTTTAAAATTGAAGGCCTATGTGCTTTCTACTGAATCAGGTCCAGAATGGGATGCTTTGTGAACTTACAGGGGAAAAACCTTTAGTAGAGCTATTAATTTGAAGCCTAATATTCAGTCAAGCATTTTGGACTTTTCACAGATTAATCATGAGTCATCAAGGATTCCCTTTGCATATAGAGCTTAAAAATCAAATAGTGATTTTAAATATAAGTTCAGGTACAATGCATACATGTCTATATTAACTAGAGATTTCTTATTCCCTCTTTTTGTCTTTTGTCACTCATAAAATCTTTTCTTATCTATGTTAGCACTCTTATCTTTTATTGTAATAATAAGAGGGTTTATTTTTAAGTTGGTCACATATAAGACATCTTAAAATGACTGCATGGGTTCTGAATAAGAGTGCTATAAATAAACACAAAAACTGGAATAAATTTCATTAGCAAGTAAACATAATACATATCACAGAACACTTCACATAAATTCCCTTCTGTGCTTGTCAAGCAAGGACTCGAGAAATGCTTGTCTCTGCAAGCTGCACCAAGATTCATAAATTGCTTCACAGAATGAGGAAATATTCACTAAACACAGACAATTAATAACCATGCACCCAAGGGGCTGAAATAGAGCTCCTATACACTGGCAAAGAGTTAAGGGAAAGTGTTTGTCTTTATATTGTCTTTGAAGGCTCTGCTGCTGAGTGCTATGAATGGGTGGGTGAGATGGTCTGAGTTTTGGGGGCCAGGAGAATGAGAAATATAAATTTAAAATTTAGCAATTTGTGCATATGTATAGATGTGATACTACCCCTTTCTAGAATATACTCTTTAATTTTATTATATATTTTTTGGCAATAATACTCAGTCTTCCATTGGTGAACCCAGTTTTTCTTACTGTCGTTTCTCATAATTTGGATGAAGGTTCTTCATGGCTTCTACTTCTGGGATGGAATATGATCAGGCCTGAACAAATTAGCCAGTTTCGTGTCCCAGATCACAATAAGTGATCCAAGCATGGACATACGATGCAAGATGGACCATTAAAACTTTCTTCTGGAAATATCTAGTGACAAGCTCTAGTAGAAGTTCTGATGACTATCTATAACATATATCTCTTCGACCCAAATGGAGTGTGTCTGCATTACAGCGAATGGCATCACAAGAAGCAAGGGAGGATCCCTAAGGAGGAAGGCTTACAAGCTGATGTATGGGATGCTCTTCTCTATCCATTCGTTTGTCAGTAAGATGTCTTCCTCTCATTCCAAACTAGCCATTACTATGAAATGCCCCTGAGGATCAAGGTTTTTCATGAACACCGACTTGGTTATGGGACCTACCTGAGATGTGCTAAACCACATCTACAGTGTGCTGTATGTGGAGCTGGTTGTGAACAAGCCTCTGTGTCCTCTGGGCCAAATTGTGCAAAGTGAGCTCTTCCACTCCCTGCTGGACTCCTACATCCTCGCTCTGCCCTTCTCTGCCAGGGCTGGATGATGGAAACACCTTGCCTTACCCCTCAAGGAACTCCTACCTGCCTTGTACCTGTCTAAACCTCTCTAGGACTCCACTGCCAACCCCCCAACATTCCAGAAGCCCTTTCAGAGCAACAACTCTAAACCAACCCTGGTGCTCTTTGTCACAGGAAGCCAGCAGAACTCCCTAAACCTCAAAAACAGACCTTCTCTCTCCATTTTTATCCCCTACCTAACTGAAAGAAATACAAAATAAACTTTTTTGTCATCCTCAAAAAAAAAAAATAAAAAACAAAACATAAGGGGCTGGGCGGTAGCTCAGTGGGTTAAGCACACAAGGAGCAAAGCACAAGGACTGGCTAAGGATCCCAGTTTGAGCCCCCAGCTCCTCATCTGCAGGGGAGTCACTTCATAAGTGGTGAAGCAGGTTTGAAGGTGTCTATCTTTCTCTCCCTCTCTCTGTCTTCCCTATCTCTTTCGATTTCTCTCTGTCTTATTCAACAACAATAATAGCTATTACAACAACAATAACAACCACAACAAGGGTAACAAAATGGAAAACATAGACTCCAGGAGCAATGGATTCATAGTGCTGGCACTGAGGCCCAGCGATAACCCTGGAGGCAAAATAATAATAATAATAATAATAATAATAATAATAATAATAATAATATCTTGATTATGGGATATCCATTGGAACTATCTGAAAAAAAAACCTTTGTGGATGGAGAAGCTGAAATTTAAGTCAACACAAACAATAATGTCCCAGAAATGAAGAAATTAGCTGTGAGGACATCATCTGAACATCTTGATCCAGTCCTAGGTGAAGACATTCTCCAAACTTTTCATTAACATGGGGATATAGTATTTTCTCTTCAAAAGCATTATTTTGGTATTTTTCTTATTGCTTAAGCCAGCTTGAATTATTATCTGTGGCAATGAAAGGTCCTTCAATAAAACTGTGATATAAAAGTCACCTTACCAGTCATATGAATAATAAAAAAAAATCTTCGGATATCTTGAATGGAGAGAGTAAGGAGGGGTAGGGGAGATAGCAAATGGTTATGCAAAGAGACTCTCATGCTTGAGGCTCCAAAGTCCCATATTCAGTCCCCTGCACTATCATAAGCCAGAGCTGAACAGTGCTATGGTAAAAAAAAAAAAAAAAGAGTAATGCTTGCATTGAACTTTGCAAGATATGTAAAATTTTACAGTTAGTATGATTGGTGAAGCCACTTCAGAGACAAACAGCATGATATATGAAGAGGAGAGGCATTTTAGAGAATAGGAGAAATTTGGGGTGATGGGCATATTGTCCTAGTAAGAAGTGGTGAAAGACATGTCTGGAGAGATGGATAGGAGTTTGATAATCTACTTATGCACCCTACTAGGACCTTGGACCATGTTAGCCATAGAATGAATGATGTGGATAGATGTGCTTGTTTCATCACTGACTATGGTGGCAGAATGGTGACTGCTTTACACTGTGGAGATCTGTAGGTGGGAAGGTTGATTTGAAGGCTACTATAGCTTCTCTGGAAAGAAAATATTCACTGACTGAAGCCAGTAAATACATAGCATAGTTGCTGTCTCTTCCTAATCTTGCATCTAGGACAGCCATTGCTAATTGACCAATCATCTTCCCAGTTTAGTATTCTTAGCACACAGTCCCAGGCAGTCAATCTGAATTATTTTTCAACACTGCCTATCAGGGTGGAACCTACCTGCTACTCCAAACCATGAAGGAAGATGTCAAAATAGATGCTATGATGAGATTGGCATTCTCTTGGGTTGATCTTTGCTTTAGATTCTTTAGGTTGTATCATAGAACAAAAATGCTTCTCTTTTTACTTGTAGAAGACAACGGATGAGTGTTTGTCAAGCAGCAAAAATATTTTGTGTGCAATCTCAGTTGCTAAGAGAAACTACAACTTTTCCTGTTTTCTCAATGCAAGCAATAGCCTTGGCCTAGCAATGCAAACAAGGTTGATGGAGTCCATGGGGGCCACTGTCTAGCCCAAGCTACTTTTAATGGGATGTGAAGCATGTGCGCTTCCTTAAGGTCACAGCTTTAAATCTGACCTGTAGCTGTTAAGAACTGCCATCTGACAGATCCTTGGCAGCTGCTGTGAAATAAGTTATGGGTCTCAGGATTGTTTCTAGTAGCATGAGTCCACTTCAGAAAAGCCATTCTGGAGTTACTGCCCTAGAGGGAGTGCTAAACTGAAAGCAAAGGAATAAATGGAGACAGAGCTGTTCCATACACCCATCAAAGAGATTTTCCCATAGGTACCTCAAGGCCTGTTGGGTTAAAGGCTACAGTGAAAGCTTTCATTGGAGAAACGACACTGTCAGGCAATGACTCTACTGGCTCGAAGACATAGATTTAAAAAGCAAGAACCTGAATGGCTTTGGAGTTAAGAGAAGTAGCCTGTCTCACCCTACCCTTCATAGCAGAGAGTAGCTGTTTTCCTTAGATCCATCAGAGAAAGGATTTTTAGAATCATATCAGGTTTGCATTTTAATTAAGGAAGAGTCATCCCTTATGGAACAGAACCAGAGACCATGTACTAAGGAACGCAGGTCTTGAATGAAAAGGTCTGAGATTTTGTGAAGACCCCTCTCATTCTGTTTCTTGCTTTTTTAAAAAAATATTTTTATTATTTTATTTATAAAAAGGAAACACTGACAAAACCATAGGATAAGAGGTGTACAACCCCACACAGTTTCTACCACCAGAACTGTATCCCCTCCCCTCCCTTGATAGCTTTCCAATTCTTTAACCCTCTGGGTGTACAGACCCAAGGTCATTGTGGGATGCAGAAGGTGGAAGATCTGGCTTCTGTAATTTGGGGCAGCTTGGAACGTTCCTACTCATGACCACAGAATGTGAGTTCAGATCTACAGGGATGCAGAGGTAAAAATATGTATATTTTTTAATTAGAAAGAGATGTATAGAGGGAAAGATATATAGAGAGATAGACTAGAGCACTACTTAGCTCTGTCTTATGGTGGTACTGGGGTATGCACCTGGGACCTCAGAGCCTCACACATGAGAGTATTTTGTATAAGTGCTATGCTATTTCCCCACCCCTCATTCTGTTTCTCAGTAAGTTTTGCTCTTGCTTTTTTTTTTTTAATTTTTTAATTTTTACATTACAGAATTACTTATTGACAGGGTTTTAATCCTCACCATTCCCACCACTGGAATTCTGAATCTTCACTCACCCCACTGCAATCCACCACAGTTCCCCTTAAGTTGTAGACATGGGCCAACCATCTTCTCTACAACTATCCATATTTATACATAGTTGCCCGTTCTTTCTGTAATTCAATCCTCTCTTCCCCTCTAAACCACTCATAACATCATAGCTACCTCCATATGTCCCTCTCTTTTTCCTTCTTTCTCTTTGGGTGCTGATGGAGTTAGAGTTCAGAGCCCTCTTATCTTCATCCTATCACTTTTCCCCCACTGGGAGTAGGGATCAAGGTTGTTTATGGGGAGCAGAAGGTAGGAGTTATGGCTTCTATAGCTGCTTCTCCACTGTGCATGGGTGTTGACAGGTCAATCCATCCTCCCAGCCTGTTTCTATCTTTCCCTAATGGACCAGAGCTCTGGAGAGGTGAGGGTCCAGGACACATTGTTGAGGTTGTCTGCCCAGAGAAGTCGGGGATGTAGTCATGGTAGCACCTGTAACTTGGTGTCTGGAAGGTGTCATGATCTAAGTTGAGACAAATGGTCAATGAACAGGAACCAAAAAGTAAGATCAGAGCAGATGAGATTAGGGATTTTAGGGTAGAAGAAAGCTAGGAGAACCATTTTAGGCATATTTCTGGGGGCATGCAAGTATGGTAGTTTTGCTTGAGTTTAGTAGCTGCAGGGCTAGCTTCGCCGGAGAGAGAGATAAGGAACTTGTGGCGGCGTGGTAATATAATTCTTTATTGATGTGGATGCTCAAGAGTTGGGTGTGAGCACAGCAGGTTTATACCATGTGGAGTTAGCAAAATGGCCACTTCCTGCTATGCACACTAGCCCTTCTCCAGGTCGGGAACCGGAAGAGAAAGAGAGAGAGAGAGGGAAGAAGAAAGAGTGGAAACAGAAGTGACTTTTATAGGAGAATTCCAGAAGTGGTAAGTTGGGACGGAATTGGCTAGGGAAGAGGGTGGAGAAAAGAAAAAGGCATTCTGGGAAGGTAGAAAGCTGGCAGGATTAGCAACACCCTGAGGGGATAATGTGGTGGGGATATGTAAATAATACTTGCATGGAAATATAGTGGTTTGTGGGCCCTGCCAATGTTCAACCACATCTGCACAATATCCCAACAAGTAGCTAGCCTGAGGTTGGATAAAAGTATTGTCTGAGAGAATGGTGTCAGAGTAGAGAAAAGGGCTAGAAAGTTTGATTAGGGCAGGGAGTAGCTCCCTTTCTTGAAAAAAAATTTTGTGGCTAAAATTAACTATTTACCTCTATCCACCTGCTCCAGGGCCCATATGTAAATACATCTATATATTTTGCACCAGAGCCTATGTAATCTCTAAGTCTCTGTTGGTGAGTTTATAGCTCATGTTCACATCTGAGTAACTTTTCAGGCTGCACTCATTTCAGGGCCAGTCTTTTTCAAGTGGCAGGGCCCTAGCCTTTCTTGGGGTCTATCCCTACCATCATTGCTTTATGGTAGAGCCAAGGTCCTGGGAGGGCCTACAAGACGCTGTTCCTTATGGAAGTGACTAGTGGTAGTGGAGAGAGGGACCCTTTAGAGGTCAAGGACCATTTTATGTGTATGGAAATCCAAGGATTCCTTAACTAGGGTCCCAGATGAACAGGTGAGGTGGGCCAGCCTCTTGGCCTTATCCAACTTTTTTAGTCCTCTCTTTATCTGATTGTCTTAGAGATTATTTCTCAGTTGTTTAGGCATTGAGTATCACCTGTTGAGCCCAACCAGAGTTAGATTTTTGGGATCTATCTTCTTTGGGCCTTTCTGCTAGGCTATCCTTCTAATTTCGTCTAAATCCAATCAATTAAAGAATTTGTGATGCCTTATTTATGAACTTCAGCCATTATTGAGCACTATGAGTTATACGATTGCCCCTTGTTAATGGATACATTTACACCTATATCCAGTACCCTAAACCCTAGCCTAATCTGATATTTGTTACTTATTTACATGGCGTGCCATCTAACTTGGATATAGGTAGTCCTATGTGTTAGGAAAGGTCTCACCAGATTTAAAGAGTTGTGAGGTTGACTTCTCAGGATGGTATCTCTGGTTACAGTCCACAGGAGGATTTCAATAGCACCATAATGTGGGATGGCAGCACCAGTAGAAATTTGATTGAAGTCGACAAAATTGGTATGGCACTAAGAAATCATAGAGAAGGAATTTCAAGAAGTATGAACATACCCTAGAGGTACCAGGACTAGGAGAAATGTGGGTCTTAAAGAGAATGCAAGGGGTTTCTTATAGTCTTAGAGTTAAAATATCAATAGTTAATTATTATAACCAGGTTAGTTGGGGGGGTTGCTTGCTTTTTAAAATGTTTTTTTCTTCTAAGATTTTATTTATATATGAGAAGAGCAGGAGAGGGAGGGAGGGAGGGAGAGAGAGAAAGAGAGTGAGAGAGCCAGATATCACTCTGGTACATTTGCTGCTGGGGATTGAACTTGGGACCTCATGCTTGAGAGCCCAATGCTTTATCCACTGTGACACCTCCCAGACCACTCTTTCTTGCTTAAATAAAAAGAATACCCAGTGCCCAAACTATTAAATGGGGAAAGGTGAGTCTCTTTAACAAATGGTGTTGGAAAAATTGGGTTGAAACATGCAGCAGCATGAAACTGAATCAGTATATTTCACAGAACACAAAAGTAAATTCCAAATGGATCAAGAACTTGGATGTTAGACCAGAAACTATTAAATACTTAGAGGAAAATCTGGGCCAAACTCTTTTCCATACAATTTTTAAAGGCATTTTCAATGATATGAATCCAATTACAAAATCAAAAAGAAACCAATAGGACCATACCCAATTAAAATGCTTCTGCATGTTATGCATGTACAAAAAATTGTATTTACTGTCAAATGTAAAACATTAATTCCACAATTAAGAAATTAAAAAAAAGCTTCTGCACAGCAAAAGAAACCACCACCCAAACAAAGAGACCCCCTTAAAGAATGGTAGTAGATATTTACATGCCATACCTTAGATAAGAGACTAATAACCAAAATACATAAAGAGCTCACCAAACTCAGCAGCAACAACAAAAAAACAAATGAACCCATCCAAAAATGGGAAGGATATGAACAGAATATTCACTAAAGAAGACATCCAAAAGGCCAACAAACATATGAAAAAAATCTTCCAAGTCATTGACTGTCAAAGAAATGCAAATAAAGACAAAAATGAGATGCCACTTCACTCCAGTGAGAATGTCTTACATGAGAAAAGGTAGCAGCAACAAATGCTGGAGAGGTTATGGAGACAAAGTATCCCTCCTGAACTGCTGGTGGAATTGTCAATTGGTTCAATCCCTGTGGAGAACAGTCTGGAGAACTCTCAGAAGGCTAGATGTGGACCTACCCTATGTCCCTGCAGTTCCTCTCCTGGGGATATATCCTAAGGAACCAAGTATCAATCCAAAAAGATTTGTGTATATCCATGTTCATAGCAGCACAATTTGTGATAGCCAAAACCTGGAAGGACCCAGGTTTCCATCAACAGTTGAGTGGCTAAGCAAGTTGTGGGCTATATACAGAATGGAATACTACTCAACTATTAAAAATGGTTATTTCACCTTCTTTACCTCATCTTGGATGGAGATTGAAGCAATCATGTTAAGTGAGATAAGTCAGAAAGAGAAGGATGAATATAGGATGATCTCACTCATAGGCAGAAGTTGAAAAACAAGATCAGAAGGGAAAACACAAAGCAGAACTTGAACTGGAGTTGGTGTATATCACCAAAGTCAAAGTCTCTGGGGTAGGGGGTAGGAGAGTGTTCAGGTCCTGGAACATGATGGCAGAGGAAGACCTAGTGGGGGCTGAATTATTATGTTGAAAACTGAGAAATGTTATGCATGTACAAACTATTGTGTTTTACTGTAGACTGTAACCATTAATCCCCCAATAACAACATTAAAAAAGAAAAGAATTACCAGTTATTTGTTTTAAGGAAAAGTGGGTCTAATGCAGAGCAGTGGCTAGGGATTTCAAATTCTCTTTCATATCTGTGTTTTTAGAAATTTTAATAGAATTACACATAATAGTAATGGAGCAATTTTGCAGATGTCTCTCTTCTGTGCCCCACCTCCTTTCTCTTCCATTATTAAACACAAAATCAGAAAGAAAAAGAAAAACTAGTTGTTGAGAGTGGTGGAGTTGTGCCAGCACAAAGACCTAGTGATAACCCTGGTGGAAAAAATATACACAGTAACTTATTTAAAAAGAGTTACCATCTTTCAAGCAACAGTAATATGCCAGTCCTCTCCATGATCTTATTTGCATTCCTCAACCTCAATGAGAGGTATTTAGTAATTTCTTTAATTTTACTAATGAGGTGACTAAGAGCATTTTTTCCCAATTTAAAATTTTAATTTATTTTAAAAAGTTTATTATTTATTTAATATTTATTTATAAAATTACAGGATAACAGGGGTACAACTCCACACCGTTCCCACCACCAGAGTTCTGGATCCCCAATTCCTCTAGTTGTAAGCTACAGCAGTTCTAAGATTGCTGATATGGGTTAACTATTATTTCTACTATTATCTGTCTATACTGGCATATATTTGCCCCTTTTTTTTTCTGTCTTCATCTTATCTTCCTTTCTGAGTCACACACATACCTATTTCTACATCCAAATGTCCCTCCCATTTTTTTCTTCTTTCTCCAGCTCTTGATGGAGTTGTAGTTCAGAGCCCTCTGTTCATCTTCCCCCTGCCATGTCTCTCCCAATGGAAGTATGGATCAAAATTGTTTTGGGGGTAGGGAAGGTGGGAATCCTGGCTTCTGTAATTGCTTCTCCACTGGACATGGGCATTGGCAGGTCAATCCATACTCCCAGCCTGTTTCTATCTTTCCCTAGTGGGGGTAGAGCTCTGGAGCAATGAGGTTTCAGGATACATTGGTTGAGTTGTCTTCCCAGGGAAGTCAGGATGGAGTCATGATAGCATCTGCAACTTCTTGGTAGCTGAAATGTAGTAAGATATAAAGTGGGACAGGTTTTTTTTTTTAAAGAGATTTTTCTTACTTTAGGGGCTAACGTTTCATGAGAGAGAGAGAGAGAGAGTATTTATATGTGATATGAGGGACCAAACTAGGAGCCTTAGCTATGTAAGTCCTGTGCTCTACCTATTCTCTAGCCACAGTAAGTGAGATTTAAAGAAGCAACCTATCTGGGAAAAATAATCCCACAAAGGTCTATTTAGAAAGTTAACTCTTTGGAATTACCAGCTTGGAAGTATTAGCAATCATAGCATTATTTTACTTAATAAATGCCAGTCATACCATTAATGTATTAAAGTCATGTCAAACCTTATTACTTCGTAAAGGCATTTCTGACTCTAAGAATAAGTATTTGGTAAATGTTGATTAATGAAGAGTTCTCATGATATATTCTAGAAATGGTGATTTTATCTTTTATATCAAAAGATTTTTTTCCTTAAAAAAAGTAAACTACTTGGAATACACATCTGGAAATGTTGAAACTGGATTTTAATCACATAGCTATTGGATTTCTTTTTTTTTTTTATTTATAAAAAAGGGAACACTGACAAAACCATAGGATAAGAGGGGTACAACTCCATGGAGTTCCCACCACCAGAACTCCGTATCCTATCCTCTCCCTTGATAGATTTCCTATTCTTTTTTTTTTTTTTTTTTTTTGCCTCCAGGGTTATTGCTGGGGCTCAGTGCCTACACCATGAATCCACTGCTCCTGGAGGCCGTTTTTCCTCCTTTTGTTGCCCTTGTTGTTGTAGCTTTGTTGTGGTTATTGTTGTTGTCGTTCATTGTTGGATAGGACAGAGAGAAATGGAGAGAGGAGGGGAAGACAGAGGGGGAGAGAAAGATGGACACCTGCAGACCTGCTTCACCTGTGAAATGACTCCCCTACAGGTGGGGAGCCGGGGGCTTGAACCAGGATCCTTACGCAGGTCCTTGCGCTTTGTGCCATGTGCACTTAACCCGCTGCGCTACCGCCCGACTCCCAGCTTTCCTATTCTTTAACCCTCTGGAAGTATGAACCCAAGAACATTGTGGGATGCAGAAGGTGGAAAGTCTGGCTTCTGTAATTGCATCCTCACTGAACATGGGTGTTGACAGGTCTATCCATACTCCCAGCCTCTCTCTCTCTTTCCCTACTGGGGCAGGGTTCTGGGGGAGCTGGGCTCCAGGATACATTGGTGGGGTTGCCTGTCCAGGAAGTCTGGTTGGCATTATGCTAGCATCTGGTGTCAGAAAAGAGAGTTCATATATAAAACCAAATAAGTTGTTGACTAATTATGAACCTAAAGGCTGAAATAGTGCAGATGAAGAGTTGGGGGGAGGGGGTCTTCATTTTGTAGATAGCTAGTAGGCCTATTTTAGTTATATTCCAAAGGGCCTATGGCTATACTAGTTTTTATATTTTCCTTTTTTTTTTTTTTTTTTTGCCCCTGAGCCTAAAATCTGAAATGCAGGTGGATCGCAATTATTGTCTGGGGAGATGTTGTCATGGCTGGAAAAAGGACCAGAAAGCTGGATCAGGGAATATAGTAGCTCCCAAATATGGGAAAGATGTATAAATATTGTTGACTGTAAACCCCATCGATCTGATGTGATCTAGGGCCCATATTCAGCTTAGAAGCCTATGTGACCTTTGCATCTCTGTAGATCTGAGCTCACATTCTGTGGTCATGTGTAGGAACGTTCCAAGCTCCCCCAATATAAGGAAACATCATCCTCAGGTGTAGCATAGAGTATGTTGTCCAGCCTTCCTTTGGAGGATGGACATTCTCTACCGTTGTTGATCTAAGTTGAGAGCAAGGTCTTATGGGGGCCCACAAAGGGGTCTGTTTTGTTGTTCCTGATATAGATGATATAGATTACCAGTAACAATGGAGAGAGGGATTTATTCGAGGTCTAGGCCCATTATGTCTGTTTGGGAATCTCAGGACTTCCCGAATAGGGTGATGGGGTGGCCTGAAAGTGACTAAATAGTGATCATTAAAGTATGCCAGTCACTTTCCCTTATTCAACTTTCGCTGTCCTTGTTTTGATAAGATTAGCTTTGGAGTGAGTGAGGGAAGTGTAATAGGATGTAGGTGAGGAGGAGGATATCTAAGTCTAAGTAGACACTATTTCAGTATGCACTTTATACTGACTCACTACAGACTATTATGTACTTTTGCTTTCAGGTATATATTTTGCCCTAATTTATGGATACATGTGTACATATGCTCTATCTCATGGGACCTGGTCTATATCTAGGTTTTAGGACTTTGTTAGGAATTGAACAACCTGGAATGGAATTAGAGAATACTATGAAAGGAAAGGTCTCACCTGAGTAATAAGGGTGAAGGGTTGACAATCCATGTCTGATGTCTCTGGGCACAGTCGGAAGTGAAGCATGCTGAGTTGGTACTCCTTGCATTGATTAGGTTGGGATTGGTGGATGCAATATCATTTGGTATGAATTGAGAGAAGCATGCAGGAATGTGAGTCCCACCCTAGAGGTTCCAGGATTGGGGGAAATACAGGCTTAAAACCTAAGACAGCAGGAACCTCCTGCTTCCTCTTTAAAGCCTATATTAATGTTTTACAGTCGCCAGTAAATACAATAGTTTGTACATAAATAACATTTCTTAGTTTTCCACATAGCCAATTTCCACTACCTGGAAATATTTAGAGAATGACTTCACTATATGAGTCAGTAGATACCTAGATAATTCAAATTACTTCCTTCACTGCCCTATCACACATCCCAGGAGTCATATCATGAACATAATTCCATATCACAACACTCCTACATCCAAACCACGTCTTTAACTATCATGTTCTTGGCCCCAATGTCCTTTCTATATCCCTATCTCTCTGACATTTTTCCCATGTCCAGATTCTATTCCTGCATTCTATGGTGAAATTTAAAATGATGACTTCTGATTCTCATGGAATTCCAGATTAAGGTTCAGGGAAACAGAATAAGCATATCTGTAAGGTTGTAAGTTGATACAGTGATAGACCACAGGACTTGCATGTAAGAGGTCCCAGGTTTGATCCTCAGCACCACCAATAGCCAGAGTTGAGCAGTGCTTTAGTAAAAAAAAAATCAGCAAATCTATATACATACTACATGCCGAGAGATGTTTAATACATGAAGAAACCAGAAGGGGTCAGGAAGTGAGGCACCCAGTTGAGTACACAACCGTACTCAAGGACCCAGCCCTCATTCCCAACCTGCATGAGGACACTTCACAAGTGCTGTAGCAGGTCTGCAGATGTGTACCTTTCTCTCACTCTCTAACTCTCCTTTACCTCTTAATTTCTTTCTGTCTTATCAAATAAAATAGAAAAAAAGGAAAAAATGGCCACCAGGAGTGAGGGGTTTGTGGTACTGGCACCAAGCCCCTAGAAATACCTGGTGAGAAAGAAAAAAAGGAATGAAGGAAGGAAGGAAGGAAGGAAGAAAGGCCAACTTTCTCAGTTGGCCTCTGTCTAATTGGAGAACCAATAATCCATGATGAAAAATGTGTGGCAGACATGCTTCTTCTCACTAACCTGCTTCCTGACAGACATTATTAATTGATCACTATGTTCTTGCTACTGATCTCACACTTAACCACAGAATCCTTTCCATTGTAGCACTTAAATAGCCATTATCCATCTTTCAGTTAGGACATTATATGAAATGTCATTCCCTGAAGCAATCCAGGAGGTGAGACAGTGGATAATCAACACAAGGTCCTGAATTTAATTCCCAGAATCACTTGTGCCAGAGTGATGATCTTGTTCTCTCTTTCTCTCAAATAAATAAATAAATCCTTTTTAAAAAATATCTGAAGATAAAACAGAAGGATGAATAAGGGATGATCTCATTCATAGGCTGAAGTTGAAAAACAAGTTCAGAAGAGAAAACACTAAGCAGAAACTGGACTGGAGTTGGTGTATTGAACCAAAGGAAAAAACTCTGGGGTGGACAGGTAGGGGGAAAGAGTACAGGTTCTGGAGAAGGATGACAGAAGACCTAGTGGGGGTTGAATTGTTATCTATCTCCACATTTAACTCCCTCATTTTTAAATATATTTTTTCCTGGAAGAGCTGTCAGGCTGAGAGAGTGGGGTGTTGATGTCCCCTACTATGACTGTGCTGCTATTAATATATTGCTGTAGGTCTTTCAGTAGATGTTGGATGTATTTAGATGGATTCTTATTGGGTGCATAGATGTTAATAATTGTTAAATCTTCCTGATTGACTGATCCTCTGAACATTAAGTAATGTCTATCCTCATCTTTTAAAATTTTATTTATTTTAAGGTCTATAGTGTCAGATATGAGAATGGCTGTTCCTGCCCTTTTTTGTGGGTCACTGGCTTGTATGATAGTTTTGCATCCTTTCCCTTTGAAT
The DNA here is from genome assembly GCF_950295315.1 of Erinaceus europaeus. Taxonomy (NCBI): domain Eukaryota; kingdom Metazoa; phylum Chordata; class Mammalia; order Eulipotyphla; family Erinaceidae; genus Erinaceus; species Erinaceus europaeus. The sequence continues at coordinate 51,818,454 of NC_080163.1, read as the reverse complement.
CTGTGTTTGTCTTGTTGATTTAGGTGGGTTTCCTGTAGATAGCATATTGTTGGGTTGTGTTTTCTGATCCATCTTCCTACTCTGTGCCTTTTAATAGGTGAATTCAGGCCATTGACACTTACTGATATCAAAGACTGAAGATATTTTAATGCCATTCTTGTAGATTTTAGGGTGTGCTAACATATGGCATATTTATGGTGGTCTGACTGTTTTAGGAGATATTTCAGAACTTCTTTTATGGCAGGCTTGGTGATAGCTGATTCTTTCAACTGTTGCTTGTCTAAGAAGGTTTTGATGCCTCTACCTAGTCTGAATGACAGTCTAGTAGGATACAGTAGTCTTGGTTGAAAGCCTTTCTCATTGAGCACTCGATAGATATCTTGCCATTCTCTTCTGGCCTGTAGTGTTTGTGTGGAGAAGTCTGCTGCTAAGATTATGGGTTTTCCTCTGTAGGTGACTCTTTGTTTTTCTCTTGCAGCCTTCAGGATCCTTTCTTTTTCCTTATTCCTTTTTATTCTAAATAGGATGTGTCTTGAAGTCTGGGTTAATTCTTTTTGGGACCCTCTGTGTTTCTTGAATCTTAATGTCTTTGATGTTGTCTAGACTAGAGAGTTTTCAGCTATTATGTCCTGAAGAATGCTTTCTTCACCTCCCTCTCTTTCTTCCTCTGGTAAGCCAATAATGCGTGCATTTTTTTCTTTTAAAGTTATCCCATATGTCTCTGTTTTTGTTTTCAGTATCTCTGAATCTCTTTTTAAGATCTCTTAGTTATTTTTTAGTTGCCGCTAATTTGTCCTCGATCTTGCTCATTCTGTCTTGAGCCTCATTTATTCTATTCTTTTTACCTTCTACTGTTCCTGTAGTTCATTTATTTTGTTATCCTGTTCTGATACTGTTTTAGCTTGTGGCTTTTAGCTGTACTTTTATCCTTGTTCATTTCTTCGATATTTCTTCTTCTTGGTTTAATCATTCTTTAATATGTTATGAGGCCTCTCTCTCAGTACTTTTCAAATTACTGATCACTCTTACCTGGATTGAATTGTGTCTAAGTAAGTTACTTAAAGATTTCACAGTTGTGGAAGTTAACACTTGTTTCAGTATTATTTCAGTCCCTGAGTTGGAGCACAGTGGCTGTTAATGCCTCTTTTGTTCTTTTTCTTCCCTGTAGGCTATGGGAGTTTGAAGGTTTTTATACTATAAGTAGGTTTCTTAGCTTAATCATGCACTCCTGAACAAGAGATAAAATAGTGTTGGAGAGAGATAAAACAGTGGTTATGCAAAGAGGCTCTCACACCCCAAGGATCCAAAGCTCTGAGTTCAATTCATCTTCTCTGCCAAAGCCATGCAGCACTGCTGAACCCTGTGAGTTTCTAAACAAGTCCCATTTATGGTCTGTAGGTTCTGAGGCAATTATTCACCATGTTCTCATCAGGAGAACAGTGAGGAAAGGCTCCCACCACACAGCCCCATTGCTAGCCCATTGAGGTGTAGATCTTCTCCTGAGTTTCCTGCTCAGTTCTCTGCCTCAGGATGTCAGCACAGGGCCTCCTCTCTGCTGCTCCAGCCTCTGAGGACAGTAGCAATGGAGACTCACACTTTCATTTAGTGAATCTTAGGGTAGTCCTCTCCTCCATTCAGCAGTCTTTCTGTTGGCAAAACCGAGTGAAGGTTGTGCCTCAACTAGTAAACTGCCAGATGGTTGCCAGCTGCTCAATCTCTGCTTAAGCTCCTCTCTGTCCACGAGCCACATGGGTTTACACTTATAGGTGACTAGGTGGGTTCCTGAAGTCTTTCTAGTCTTGTCTTGTTGCTATCCCAGGTGATTTCCTTTGATATTCCTAGTTGACCCCAGGGAGAAGAGAGAAACACAGCTGCTGCTGCTCCATAGCCCCCAGAAGACAATTTTAAATGTTAGCTATCTAACACTTTGTTTCCCACAGAAACAAATTTTCTAAAAGTTTTTTTTGTACTTTTCTAAGTCTATAAATGTACAGTTAGAATACATATTTTAGGAGGCAATAAATTAGTTTAGATGTGTGTCTATCCCATACATAGACACACAGTTTTATTTAAACTCTTAAGATACATTTTTTAGATTGGTGTTTTTGATATTGTTCCTTCTCCTGCTTGTATCCCTTCTGACAATTCAAAAGAAACGTAGAATGTTGCCCAAAGATATTTCATAGTTGACAGTGTAACACTAAATTATGTAGAACTTTATTGGCACCAGTTGGCCTGATGCTGGTTCTGAAATTCATTAATACTTTATTTAAGGAGTCATTGGAAAGCACTGCTATTATTTCTAGAGCAATTGAAAAAAATATTTTATTTTCTTCCAGTTTTTCCCATCAGTACTAGAATATAGAAAGTTTGCTTCTCAGATTGACTTTTGGGATATATATATATTTTTTTTTTTTCATTTTTAAATTTTACTTATTTTTTTGGATAGAGATAGGCATTGAGAGGGAAGGGAAAGATAGAGGGGGAGTAAGAGAGATGTCTTCAGCCCTGCTTCACAACTCATGAAACTTCCTCTCTGCAGATGGGGACCAGAGGCTTGAACTCAGGTCCTCCGGCATGTGTGCTCAATCAGGTGTGCCAACATCCAGCCTCCTAAACTAACACATTTTTTTTATTCCCTTTTGTTGCCCTTGTTGTTTTATTGTTGTAGTTATTGTTGATGTTGTTGTTGTTGAATAGGACAGAGAGAAATGGAGAGAGGAAGGGAAGACAGAGAGGGGGAGAGAAAGATAGACACCTTCAGACCTGCTTCACCACTTGTGAAGTGACTCCTCTGCAGGTAGGGAGCCGAGGGCTTGAACCGGGATCCTTATGCTGGTCCTTGCGCTTTGCGCCACCTGAGCTTTAACCCACTGCACTACCGCTGGACTCCCGACTAACACATTTTTAACAGTGACATGAGTTGATAATAATTCCTATGCTAGTAATAACACATAGGGCTATGGACTTTGATATGAATGCAAAAGAGAATACTATCAGATAAGTGAATATTCAAACAAAAGGGACCTTTCAGATCAAGCAGAGAGGCATTTATCAAATATTTAAGTAGAGAGAACAGGGTGTTTGGAGTTATTGCCTCAGGCAAATAAATCACCTGAGGTTTGGTTGCATATACATTTAAAAAAAATTTATTTATAAAGAGGAAACATTGACAAAACCATCGGATAAGAAGGGCTACAGCTTTGCACAATTCTCACCACCAGACCTCTGTATACCAACCCCTCCCTTGATAGCTTTCCTACTCCTTAAACCTCTGGGAGTATGGACCCAAGATCATTGTGGGTTATATTTTTATTTAGAGAATTAGGAAGAGGGCCTGGGAGTTAGTGTAGGAGAATCAGAACAGGAAAGAAATCCATGTACAGTCCAGCTCTAGAGTAGACTTTGGGTTTTGCAGCTTGTAGCAGTGGTGGCACTGATAGAATTCAATACCTTCATTTAGGAAAGAAATAGAAAAAATTTGGGGAAGGCTTGTGTTCTAGGACTTTTCTCTTCTTTTGATTCCAAAGTTCAACTGCTGTCTCCCAGAAAAATCCTGTGATTCTTGGTTTTGGTAGTCAATCCTTAGGTAAAATACTTAGTTTCTATGAACTTTCAGCTTCGTTATCTTCAAAATGAGGTAATAATACCCATGCTGGTTTTATAAGCAGACATGAAATAAAATATATAAGGTGCTCATCACTGTATCTTGCGTGATAGCTAATACACAGTTGTCACTATCAGTACACTTTTTTTGTATTGATCAAGTCAACTGAAAGACCAAGTCAACATTATTAAGGCTAGCACTTTATTTCCATTTGGAACTCTGCAGTCTGTTCTTTCTAGCCCTAGTTACAAAAGAAATCTCTATTTTCATTTCACTCCTCTTTATACCTTTTATGTTATTTTTCTTGATATGCTAGACTAAAATTTTGTTTTTAAAAAATATTTTATTTTTATGAGAGAGATATATAGAGAATGATGCAAAGAGACCAGGCATTGCTCAGTTCTGGCTGACGTTGATGCTGAGGATTAAACCTGAGAAGTTTGTGTCTCAGGCAGGAGTGTCTTTTGCAGAACCATTATACAGTCTTCCCAGCTCAACTACAGTTTTATTTTTAAGGCAGAGCCCATAGAAACTATCACAGTGCTTTGTACACAGTACACAGCAAATGCTGGTCAAAGGGGAAAAAGAAGTCACAATAAGTGCATTTCCTGATAGATTTTTTTTTTGTTATGTTGTAAAACATTTTTTTCCCCTCTCACATTTCCCCCTACTTTACTGGGAAATTAATGGTTTACAATGCAGTTGTTGATACTTAGGTACAACCTCCTCATCTCCTTATAATAGGTGTCTGCAAGACACTCTCTTCTCCAACTTAGGTTCTTTGAATTGCTTCTTTGGTCATTTATATTTACCCTTAGTCTTTGGGTGGAACAATATGGACTTCTAAATGTGACCTCTGAGCACCCAGCCTCATGCAAATGCACTATAATTATTTTCTAGAAAGAGAAATTCATATGAGAAGAAAAACAAAATTTTTAATTATGATTTTTATTGATGACAGAAAGTGAAAATAATAGATTTTTTTTTGAGTTACCAAGCTGATGTCTGCAGAATTCTGCAAGCATATATATCAATTACATGTCCTGACTGAGTAGCTATAAGACACTTGTTAATTGGCACCCTAATGGCAAGCTTTTACCAATATCTAATTTAGTGCTTGTCAGACACCGGGCTCATTTTCTCAAACAAAAAAGGATAAATAAAAGATTTTTAGCTACAAAACTGTCCTGCCACTGCAATGCAGGAAAGAAAATACCTTGCATTTTTTTTTGTTTCAAATAAAACTGTCAAATGACTAAGTACAACATTTAGATAATACTTTTTACTCTTCTCCACATATGAATTTCCCTCTCTCACACACACTTTTTAACCCAATATTTCTAGCATTTGGAACATGACTATTTAAGTTTGGCAGGCTGGGGAGTGTCCTGGAAAAAGCAGTATTTGATCTGAGACATAAGGATGAATAGGACTTTCAAAGGTAGAGGAAGGAGAGCTGTTGTGAGTAAGATACTAAGATTTATTTAATACATAATTTTTAGTAGTTTTCATTTTTTGTTGTATATTTAGTATCAAAGGATAGTGGGTATGATGTGACAGGATGAAAAGAGGGCAACGACAACTATTCTGTTCCCAGATAAAATAGACTTTCAGCTAAAGGAAGTAAGCAGAGACAGAGAAGGATACTAACCAGTGTTCAAAGGATCATTCCAACAAAAAGATATAACCATTACAAATATATATGCCCCAAACTCAAATGCAGCCAAATATGTAAAACAAATACTTACTGAACTTAAAAGGACACATTGACAGCAACACAATAATAGTAGGAGATCTTTTCTTTTTTAAACTTCTTTATTGAGGGATTAATGGTTAATAGCAGGAGGTTTTAACACACCACTCACAGCAAGAGACAGATAATTTGGGCAAAAAAAATAGTAGGGTAATAACAGCCTTAAATGAAACCATAGATGAAATAGACCTAGCATTTATATATACAAAGTTTCCATCCCAAAAGAAATGGGATTTATTCATAAGTACACATGGAATATTCACAAGGATTGACCATGTGCTTGGCCACAAAGACATCTTAAACAAATAGGTATATATTAAAGTTATAAAATGCATCTTTTCAGACCATGATGGTATGAAACTGGAAATCAACCAGAAAAAGAAAAGATACTGTCCCAAGGTCTGGAGACTAAACAACATGTTTATGAACAATATATAGGTGATTGAGGAGATCCAAAAATAAATTAAGAATTATCTTGTTACCACTGAAAATGAAGAAACCAGTTATAAGACCCTATGGGATACAACAAAAGCAGCCCTGAGTGGAAAGTTCATAGCAATACAGGTCCACATCAAAATAAACAGGAGAAATCTCTAGTAAACCTTCTAAGAACCCAACTGAACCAATTAGAAATGGAGCAACGAAGAGATCCAATAGTCAGCAGGAGATAGGAAATAGTTAAAATCAGAGTGGAAATTAATGAAATAGAAAACAAAAACCATTAGGAATAATGAAACCAAGAGCTGGTTCTTTGAAAAGATAACTAAAATAGATTAACTATTATCTACACTCACTAAGAGAAAAAGAGAGAGAGCTATGATAAAATCACTCAGAAAGGAGAAAGGAGATACTATAATGGGTGAAGCAGAAATACAAAGGTCAAATCAAAATGAATTAAAGATATAGATATTAGACGAGAAACTCTAAATTTTATAGGAAGAAAATATTGGTGAAAGTTCTTAGGACTTTCACATCAAAGATGTATTTGGAGGCTCAACTCCCTGGGCATGGGAAGTGAAAACAAGAGTAAATAAATGGAATTACATGAAACTAAAAAGCTACTACATACTGAAGGCGAACTACACAAGGGTAACTAGGCAACCCAGTAAATGGAAGAAGATATTTGAACATCAACACCAGGCAAGTGACTAATATCACACGTCTATACAAAATTGGTACAAATCTACAAAAGAAGTGAAAATAACCCAATAAAAAAGTATGCCAAGGAACTAAACAGTTTTCATGAGAAGAGATACATATGGCTCATGGACACATGAAGAAAGACTCCAATTTACATCTCATTAGAGAAATGCAAATTAAAAATATACTGATATACCATCACACGTCCAAGAGGATGGCTTACATCCACAAACCAGAAAGTGACAGGTGTTAGGTTGTGGAGAAAAGGAAACTGCTTCACTGCTGGGAGTATAAACTGGCACAGTCCCTTTGGAAGACTATACAGAGAGTCATTAAACAAATAAACGTGGAATTACTTTATGATCCAGCAATACCATGCTTAGGCATTTATCCAGTGGGCACTCAAAAAATAATTAGAAGGGACATATGCACCCCTATGTTCATAGCTATATTATTCATAATAGAAAAAGAGTTGAAGCAGCCTAATTTTTTTAGCCCATCGTTAGATGATTGGCTAAAGAAGTTATGGGATATATATTCCATGGAATACTATGCAATAAAAAAGATAACATTGTGTCATTTGGGACCAAATGGATGAATTAGAGGTTATTATGCTTAACAAAATAAATAAAGAGTTGAAAGACCATAACAAGATGGTTTCACTCATATGTGGAATCTAGAGATCTGATTCACATGAACTTGCCATAAAAAAAGGTTCAAACAAAATAGACGTAAGCAAACTGTTTGTAACATTTATGAATAATATGGTGGTCACCTTTGGGAGGTGGGAGGGTGAGGATACAGAACTTTGGTAGTGAATGTAGTATGGAAATATACATTTTAATCTTATAACAAACTATTAGTACCAAATAACAAATAAAAAAGTAGAGGAAGACATTTACTGCCTAGAAACATATCAACAAAATACAAAATGATATTGTAAAGAAATTGGTCCTCTCTAACTTGAGCCCCATTCTTCTGTGGCACTCCACAGCTTTTTATTCCACTCCATGCATAGTTCAACACGTTGAGATCTTCTCAAGTCTTCGTGCTTCTGCCTCAAAAATTCCGTCTTTGCAAATAAGGCACAGGCTCTATCAGGTAAGCTATCTCTCAGCTCCCATCCCAGTTAGTCTTTACCCTACTACTCTCCTGTTTTTTTCTTCTTCACAAGTAATTTGTAACTCCTTTACATATTTACTGATTTGTGTATTCTGTGCCGCTCATAGGGAAATGTAAATCCATGCCATGTACTAACCCAGGAAGAATGAGGAGCTGTGTTAATGGGGGGTGTGGGGTCACCTTATAACAAACTTGTGTTTTATGATTTTACTTTTATTCCACTTCAACATCCTATACTCATAGTTCTAACAGTTGCCACATACACATCTTTTTTTTTTTTTTTCGGTAGAAAGAATATTCTTTCTTTTTTTTTTTTATTTAAGAAAGGATTAATTAACAAAACCATAGGGTAGGAGGGGTACAACTCCACACAATTCCCACCACCCAATCTCCATAACCCCCTCCCCTGATAGCTTTCCCATTCTCTATCCCTCTGGGAGCATGGACCCAGGGTTATCGTGGGTTGCAGAAGGTAGAAGGTCTGGCTTCTGTAATTGCTTCCCCGCTGAAAATGGGCATTAACTGGTCGGTCCATACTCCCAGTCTGCCTCTCTCTTTTCCTAGTAGGGTGGGTCTCAGGGAAGCAGAGCTCCAGGACACATTGGTGGGGTCTTCAATCCAGGGAAGCCTGGCCAGCATCCTGATGGCATCTGGAACCTGGTGACTGAAAAGAGAGTTAACATACAAAGCCAAACAAATTGTTGAGCAATCATGGACCCAATAGTGGAATAGTGGAGGGGAAGTGTTAGGGAGGTACTCACTGCAAACTCTAGTGTACTTCTGCTTTCAGGTATATATTTTGTAGTAGTTTATGGATACGTGTGAACATATGCTCTCTCTCATAGAAACTGGTATATATCTAGGTTTTGGGACTTTGTTAGAAAGTGAACCACCTGAGATGAAATTAGAGTATGCTATGAAAGGAAAGGTCTCAGCCGAGTAACGAAGCTGAAAGGTTGTCATTTCACACGTGAAGTCTCTGGACACAGTCTGAAGTGAAGCATGTTGAGGTGGCAATCATTGCGTTGGTTAGTTTGTGATCGGCAGATGCAATATTATTTGATATGGATTGGGAGAGGCATACGGGAAAGTGGGCCAAGGGTTCCAGGACTGGGGGAAGTAGAGGCTCTATAGTGGAGATGTGAGCTTCCTGCTGTCTTAGGGTTCAAAAAGACAATCGATAGTTAATGTTATCATCACATTATTTGGTAATTGGGTTAACTTTGAAAAGTCCTTTTGTTAGGGTTTTCTGTACAGTACCCAGTATCTTGTATATAACTGTGCTATTGGATGCTTCTGATATACTTGGTCTAGGCTTTTGAGAGAGTCTGCATATCAAATACACAGCCAATATATATAAAAAAGATTCAGTTTGTGTTTTGAAAAACTTTGAGACATACAATTGATTTTTCCCCTCTCGTATTAATTAACTAGTGATTTACATGTCTACATTTTGCTAGGAGTGTACATAAACACCATTCCCACCACCAAAAGACTGTGACCCATCCCTCCCGCCCACTCCAACCCCCACTGGCCCAGGAAGCTGCATGTCTACCCCTCACCACTGGGTTTTTACTTTGGTGCCCTACTTACAATTTGGTCAGGTCCTGCTTTTAGTTTCCCTTTCTGATCTTCTTAGTCAACCTCTGTTGATGAGTGGGATCATTCCATACTCATCTTTATCTTTCTGACTTAGCTCACTTAACATAATTCCTTCTAGCTCTGTCCAAGATGGGTCAGAGAAGGTGGGTTCATTGTTCTTGATAGCTGCATAGTATTCCATTGTGTATATATACCACAGCTTTCTCAGCCACTCATCTGTTGTTGGGCACCTGGGTTGCTTCCAGGTTTTAGCTATTATGAATTGTGCTGCTATGAACATAGGAGTACACACCTTCTTTTTGGTTGGGTGTTATGGAGTCCTTGGGGTATAACCCCAGGAGAGGAATTACTGGATCATATGGAAGGTCCATGTCTAGCCTTGTGATAGTTTTCCAGACTCCTCTCCACAGAGGCTGGACCAATTTACATTCCCACCAGCAATGCAAAAGGGTTCCTCTGTCCCCACAGCCTCTCCAGCATTTGTTGCTGCTGTCCTTTTTGATGTATGCCATTCTTACAGGAGTGAGGTGGTATCTTAGTGTTGTCATAATTTGCATTTCTCTGACAATCAGTGACCTAGAACAGTTTTTCATATGTTTGTTAGCCTTTTGGATCTCCTCTGTAGTGAATGTTTTGTTCATATCCTCTGCCCATTTTTGGATGGGGTCATTTGCTTTTTTGGTGCTACGTTTGCTGAGCTCATTATATATTTTGGTGATTAGTTTCTTGTCTGATGTATGGCATGTGAAGATCTTCTCCCATTCTGTGAGGGGTCTCTTTGTTTGTGCGATAGTTTCTTTGGATGTGCAGAAGCTTTTCAATTTGATGTAGTCCCATTGGTTTGTTTCTGCTTTAGTCTTCCTTGCAATTGGGTTTGATTCATCAAAGATGTCTTTGAGGTGTAGGTGGGAAAGTGTTTTACCAATGTTTTCCTCTAAGTATTTGATTGTTTCTGGTCTGACATGTAGGTCTTTGATCCATTTGGAGTTGATTTTTGTTTCTGGTGAGATAAAGTGGTTCAATTTTATTCTTCTGCATGTTACAACCCAGTTTTCCCAGCACCATTTATTGAAGAGAGCCTCCTTTTTCCATTTAATCCTTTGGGCCCCATTATCAAAGATTAGATGTCCATAGGTGTGGGAATTTATTTCTGGGCTTTCAATTCTGTTCCACTGGTCTGTGTGCCTATTTTTGTTCCAGTACCATGCTGTTTTGATGATGATGGCTATATAATATAGTTTAAGGTCTGGGAGTGTGATGCCTCCATTTCTGTTTCTTTTCCTCAAGATGGTTTTGGCAATTCTAGGTGTTTTCAGGTTCCAGATAAATGATTGTAGTGTTTGTTCTATTCTCTTAAAGAAGCTTGGTGGAACTTTGATGGGTATTGCATTAAATTTGTGTATGGCTCTGGGGAGAATATTCATTTTGATGATATTTATTCTTCCAATCCATGAGCATTGGATATCTTTCCATTACTTGGTATCAGTTTCTATTTCCTTGAGTAGCAACTCATAGTTTTCAGCAGACAAGTCTTTCACTTCTTTGGTCAACTTTATTCCTAGGTATTTGATTGATTTTGCTGAAACAGTAAATGGGAGTGATTTCTGGATGTCTTCTTCTTCAGATTTAGTGTTTGCATTAAGAAATGCCACTGATTTGTGTACATTGATTTTGTAGCCTGATACCTTGCTATATTGCCTAATAACTTCCAGTAATTTTCTGCTGGATTCTTTAGGTCTTTCTATGTATACTATCATATCATCTGCAAATAGTGAGAGCTTGACTTCTTCCCTTCCAATCTGTATTCCTTTGATTTCTTTCTCTTGCCTGATTGCTATGGCAAGAACTTCCAATACTATGTTGAAGAGTAACGGTGATAGTGGACAGCCCTGTCTAGTCCCCGATCTGAGGGGTAATGCTTTCAGCTTCTGTCCATTGAGTATGATGTTGGCTGTAGGTTTGCTATATATAGACTCCACTATCTTGAGGAATTTCCCATCTATTCCCATTTTTTGTAGAGTTTTGAGCATGAATGGGTGTTGGATTTTGTCAAAGGCTTTCTCTGCATCTATTGAGATAATCATGTGGTTTTTGGCTTTCCTTTTATTGATGTGATGAATGACATTGATTGACTTATGGATGTTGAACCAGCCTTGCATTCCTGGGATGAATCCCACTTGGTCGTGATGAACAATCTTTTTGATATATTGCTGTATCCGGTTGGCCAAGATCTTTTTTAATATTTTGGCATCTATGTTCATCAGAGGTATTGGTCTGTAGTTTTCCTTTTTTGTTTTGTCCCTATCAGCTTTTGGTATCAGGGTGATGTTGGCTTCATTGAAGGTGGAAGGGAGTATTCCTGTTTCTTCAATCTTATGGAAAAGCTTAAGAAGTATGGGTACTAACTGTTTCCTGAAAGTTTTGTAGAATTCGTTTGTGAAGCCATCTGGTCCATGACTTTTGTTGTTGGGGAGGTTCTTAATAACAGTTTCAATTTCTTTGTCTGTGATTGGTGCATTTAGATTTTGTAGTTCTTCTTGGTTCAGTTTTGGAAGGGCATATGCTTCTAGGAATTGTTCCATTTCTTCCTCTCTAGCTTGGTGGCTTATAGTTCTTTATAGAAGTTTCACAGGATTCTCTGGATTTCTGTGGTGTCAGTTGTGATATCTCCTCCGTCGTTTACAATTCTATTAATTTGAGTCTTCTCTCTTTTTTGTTTGGTGAGTCTGGCTAGGGGTTGGTCAATTTTGTTTAATCTTTCAAAGAACCAACATTTGGCTTCATTGATCTTTTGTATGGTTCTTTTATTTTCGATGTTGTTTATTTCTGCTCGAACTTTAGTGATTTCTGTCCTTCTGGTTGCTTTAGGGTTCCTTTGTTCCTCTTCCTCTAAGTCCTTGAGGTGTGCAGTAAGGTCGTTCATTTGAGCTTCTTCTTGGTGTTTAATATGTGATTGTATGGCTATAAGTTTCCCTCTCAGCACTGCTTTAGCTGTGTCCCAAATAGTTTGATAGGTTGTGTCTTCATTTTCGTTTGTTTCCAGGAACATTTGAATTTCCTGTTTGAGTGAGTCTCAGACCCAGTGATTCTTAAGGAGTATGTTGTTTAGTTTCCAAATTCTGTGTCTTTTAATAATTTTCTTTTTGTTGTTAAATGTTAGTTTTACTCCACTGTGGTCTGAGAAGATACTTGGGATGATTTCAATGCTCTTGAGTTTACTGATGCTGTCTTTGTGGCCTAACATGTGGTCTATCCTTGAGTATGTGTTATGTGGATTTGAAAAGAAGGTGTATTCCAGTTTTTTGGGGTGAAGGACTCTGAAAATGTCCAAGAGGTCTAGTCTGTCAATCTTGTCATTATATTCTCTTGTGTCTTTGTTGGTTCTCTGCTTTGTTGATCTGTCTAAATGTGAGAGTGGGGTATTGAAGTCTCCCACTATTATTGTATTACTATTGATGTATTTTTGAAATTCTTTCAGTAGGTGCTTAATGTATTTAGATGGTTCCTCATTGGGTGCATAGATATTAATAGTTATTAAGTCTTCTTGGCTGATTGATCCTCTAATCATTATGTAATGTCCTTGACTATCTTTTATTACTTTATTTAATTTAAAATCTATCGTGTCTGAGATGAGAATGGCTGTTCCTGCCCTTTTTTGTGGTCCGTTAGCCTGTATGATTGTTTTCCATCCTTTCACTTTATTTTTTTTTTATTTTATTTATTTTTATTTTATTTATTTTTATTTATTTATTATATTATTTATTTATTTATTTTTATTTTATTTATTTTTATTTTATTTGTCTTGTTGTGACAGATGGGATTCTTACAAGCAGCATATGGTTGGGTTATGTTTTCTGATCCATCCCCCCACCCTGTGCCTTTTAATGGGTGCATTTAAGCCATTGACATTTATTGATATTATGGTTTTAATGTATTGTAGTGCCATTGTTCAAAAAAATTTTTTGTTTGCTCTGATATATTGCAAGTATTATAGTGATGTTCTTGTTTATAAGAGGTGTTTTTAGAACCTCTTTCAGGGCCGGTTTGGTGATGGTTGCCTCCTTTAACTGTTGTTTGTCTAAGGAGGTTTTGATCCCTCCATCTTCTTTGAATGAAATTCTAGCAAGATATATTATCCTTGGTTGAAACCCTTTTTCATTCAGGGCTCCATAGATATCTTGCCATTCCCTTCTGGCTTTTAGAGTTTGAGTGGAAAAGTCTGCAGATAATCTTATGGGTTTTCCCTTGTATGTGACTTTTTGTTTCTCTCTTGCAGCCTTTAGGGCCCTCTCTTTATCCTTACTTCTTCTCATTGTGACTATGATGTGTCTTGGTGTCTTCAGGTCTGGGTTGATTCCGTTTGGTCTTCTCTGGGCCTCTTGAATCTTGATGTCCTTTCTGTTATTCAGGTCTGGGAAGTTTTCTTCTATTATTTCCTCTAGAATGTTGGCTTCCCCTTCCTCTCTTTCTTTCTCTGGCAGGCCAATTATACGAATGTTACTTCTTTTGAGATCATCCCATATGTCTCTGATATTGTTTTCAGTGTCTCTCAATCTCTTTTTAAGCTCTTGCACCTCTTTCTTCGTTTTCTCTAACTCATCTTCTGTCTGACTAATTCTGTTTTCTGCTTCTGTTAGTCTGCTTTCCCTTGCCTCAGCTTCTTTCTTCATTTCAGCTATTTCATCTTTCAGTTCTCTAATTGCCTCAAGATAATCAGTATTTTCCTTGGGGGTCTCAACTGTTGTTTGCCTAATACTGCCACTCCTTTCCTCCAATGTTGTTTTCATTTCTGTGATTAATAAGTTTATTATTGCTTGCATACTTTTCTTATCTATGGTTACTTCTGGCTGATTTGTAGTTTCTTCTCGGCTCTTTTCTTCATTCATTGGAGTAGCAGTTTTATTTGTTTTTGATCTACCCATTGTTTTGATTTATGTGTTTCTTTTTTTATGCTCTGTTGTTCCTCAGCTGTTTTGTCTTGAGTACAAGCAACACTCTACTAAATACCTTTATGACAATTTCACTCACCAATTTCAGGAATTACAGTAGCAACTGAAGCAACTATTGAAGCAGTTTAATCGTTACCAGTTAGCCAAGCAATTTCTCCAGTCCGTGAAAAAATAGTAACCAAATCCCAGTGAAGAAGAAAGAGAAAAGGAAGAAGGGATAGCAAGAATAGACAGTTATGCAAGTCTACTATCCACTGTATATTCTAGGGGTAACAAGAGGGGAAAGGGAACTAGAGCAGAGATACACACATAGAGAGTCCACTCTGAGTCAGATTTCTTCCCCAAAATAATTCACAAATTCAGAAAGGCAAAGAAGAAGGAAGGAAGAATTGTATGACAAGATAAAAAAAAAAAAAGAAAAAGAAAGAAGAGACAAGAGAGAGAAAAGCGAAAAAATAAGAAAAAGTGCTGTAATTAAAGAGCAGTGATAGGAAAAGTTTTTTCTTTATTACTTTATTTTAAATTAAATTAAATTAAATTTTTTTGATTAGCTAGTAGGGGGATAGAGGGGAGAGTCTGTAGAGGAGGTAGGATTAAGGAGACAAGTTCCTCCCACAATAGATAAGATGCCTACTACCCTAGCACTGAAATATATGCTAAGAGTTAATTCTGATCAACCTAAAGGGGGGGAAGATATATGCCTTTATATAATATTAATAGTAAAACAGAGCAGGGTAAAATAAAATAAAATAAAAACCCTGTCCCAGATTACCTCAAACCTTGTGATCAGAGGCAGCTGATTGTTAAGAATGAGGAAAAAAAAACAAAAAAAACCTCAGGACTAGACAAGGATAACTGAAATTGACAGTTATGCAAATCTACTATCCACTGTATATTCTAGGGGTGGTTAAAGGAGGAAGGGAAGTTGAGCAGAGACACTCGCAGTGAGAGTCCACACTGAGTCAGAATTCTTCCCCAAAATAATTCCCAAATGTGTATCAATGAATTCAAAAAAGCACATTGTTTGGTGGTGTGGGGACTGGGAGCTGTGGCTTTGGAAGCTGTAGGATTAAGGAAGAAAGGATGATAAAAATGAGAAAAAGAAAAAAAAAGAAAGAGAGAGAGAAAAAAGAAAAAGATAAGAAAAAGAACAGTCATAAAAGAGCGGTGAAAGGAAAGGTTTTCTTTTTAATTTATTTATTTTTAATTATTTAATTAGCTATGTGGGGTGAGGTGGGGGGGTTGGCTACTTAGAAAGAAAAAAAGCCAGAGGTTTCAGAAGGGTATAGACTTAGAATGAATGATATTCCCTGGTTGGATAGGAATTTGGTAAATAAAGAAGCTCCTAGCAGGAGATCCTGTTAGGAGCTGGTCCCCAGGGATTGGTTATGGGGGGGGAAGGGGAGGAGATATGCTTAAAAATTAAAAGAAAAAAAAATTTTCCCCTTTTTTCCTACTCTAATTCTTAACCCAAATTAAGTTATAGTCACCTCCTTGGTGTTACTGCTAGGACCCCTTATTGACTGGCCTACTAAAGGCAGAAAATCCTACCGTTTCCAGGAGATGTGGTCAGAGCTCAAGCCACTAACAGCTTCTGAGTCCACCATCTTCCGGGAAACCCAGCATCTTTTTTTTTTTTTTTTTTTTTAAGTTACAGGAACTATCGGTAGAAAGCTATGCTCAAAAACACCTTTGGATTTCTGTGTTTAGTTTATTTTCTTTGCAGACATTGTTCACTGTTGCAGAAGTTTCAGTGCCTAGCATTTTACCTGGCACACAGGAGAAATCAGTAAATGTTAACCAATTTGCTTCTTACATACTGGGTATGTGACTGTAGCTTGCTACCTGACTTCTTTAACAGTTGTTTCATTGAAACTGTAGAATATAGGAGGGGCCTGGGAGATTAAAGTCACTTTATTATCAAGATGTTGAGAGTACGCAGAAATATAAAAAAGAGTACTTAATTTATCATAGAGGATAAAATGTATTTTTTTGTATTCTATATTATTGCATATGCATAATTTCACCATTACACACACACACACACACACACACACACACACAAAAGCATCGAAGCTTCTTCTGATGCTTTTGTACTTCCCTGTATTGCATGTGATTGATCCTAGATCACATATATGTCAAGGCATGTGCCTTAGAACATTCCATATACAATATTTACATGTCTTCCTTCACATCTTCATGTTATGTGAAAAAAATGTATCTATTTAGAGTTTTATGCAAGAAATAATTTCCTATTTAACTACTAGGAATAATTTCAAATCTATATAGGGACCTTCACAGGCGATCTGTTAAAGTTGGAGTTAAATAATTTTGGAAAGACTAATCTCTTTCTTGCTTGGTAAACTTGTTTTACTTTTACTAAGTAAACTTACCATCTTAATTAATAAACTTATTGTTTTGCCTTGGCCTTACATGTGCTTTTTCATTTTTTCTATGAGAGAGGGAGAGAAAAGAAGAGAGGGAGAGACGGAAAGGGAGAGGAGAGAGGGGAGAGGGAGAGGGAGAGACGGAAAGGGAGAGGAGAGAGGGGAGAGGGAGAGGGAGAGATGGAAAGGGAGAGGAGAGAGGGGAGAGGGAGAGGGAGAGGGAGAGGGAGGGAGGTATGGAGATTGAGATTCACTGAAAAGGGGATTAAAAAAAAAACAAAACACAACACAGTACTGTTTCCCAATCTGTAGGGCTTCCCCTTCCCCTGGTTCTGTGGTGTTCCCATATGGTGCCTTGCCTTGGACAGTCTCATGCATGGCAAGGTATGTATCATAGTGGCTGTGGTTGAGATAACCCTCTTCCGTTATTTATCATTTTCCTGTTTGACAGTTAATTCTCTTGAAGAGTAGATTCGTATGTCTAAAGCATAAGCCAAGATAGAACATCATTTAATATCTAAAATACTTCCTTAGCCACATTTGAACTGGCTTAACCTCAAGCTGGTGTGAGCTTCTGTACCAAGGAATGGGAAATATTGAGCAGTGTCATTTCCTGTCTTATTATGGTACAAGCTTGGATAGCAGGGTAGGACTTTTCTATTCTCAGCTGCCCGGGTATTGAAAAGGATATATACTCTTTAAAATTTATATTGTCATTGTATATAATAAGTCTCATAATGTACAATTGAAGTTATAGGTATACACCTAATTATGTAATTTAAGGAGATGTCTGATCTAGGCTAATATGAACTAGGCCTTCATGCTGTTGTGATACATGGGTCTTTGCTGTGGAGAAATTATATTTGTACCACATTGAATTTCAAGTCTAGTATTCTGTTTCCAATATATGTCTGTTATTAACCCAGCATTTTGTATATTTAAAATTATTATTTATTTATTTATTTTACCAGAGCACTGCTCAGCTCTGGTTTATGGTGGTATGGGGGATTGAACCTGGGACTTCGGAGCCTCAGGCATAAGAGTCTCTTTGCATAACCATTAGGCTATCTACCCTTCACCGATATTTAAATAATTTTCATTATATTGTACTGACAAATGAGATTTTTTTACTGTAAAATTTTGATTCATCAATAAAGTTAGATTAACCTGGAGAGCAAAAAAATTTTTTTATACTATCATTCTAGAGACCACATCATGATAAGATATAGAAATATAGACAAATTCTAGGTTCCTTTCATTTTTGTTGTTGCTGTGCATAGAATCCACCTTGCTCCCAGACAAATCATTCATGTTACATTGCCTCCTGTCAAGTCTGATGTACTTTTCTTTATTCACTCAGAAATATTTATTGTCAAGTTTCTGGAGATATAATGACAGATATAGTTTATGCTGTCAGAGTTTACATGTCACACTAAAGGGGAGGGATGGATAGTAAACATTCAGACAAATAAATAGATCATTTATTTAAAAAATATTTATATATTATTGGTTAGAGAGAGCTATAGAGAGAGCATGGGGAGATGGAGAGGGAAAGAAAGTAGGAAAGGCACCTGAAGCCTTGCTTCACTGCTCATGAAGCTTTCCCCCCTGCAGGTGGTATCTGGGGGCTTGAGCTGGACTCCCGGCACATTGTAGTATGTACACTCAGGCAGGTGCTATACCACATGACCCTAATAAATAAGTCAGTTAAATAGTGATAAGTACTTGGTGAAAATTCAACAAAGGAATGAGAGAGATTGTGTGTGTGGGAGTGAGGGCAGGAGGACTATGTTATCTTAGGTTAACAGCTGCTTTGAACATACAGTAATAGTGTGTTCCGTCATCACATATACAGAGCACAAATGCCAAAGTACATTTTAGTGCCCATTGAATGAGGGACATATCATGGAGCAACAACACAGAGCTTAGTATCTCCTAGGCATCCTAATCACATCACAGTAGTTGTACTAGTACTACCAGTAATAATAGCAATGACAGCAACAGTGTCGATAATTTGACAATTTTGAAGTATCGTCTAGGTCCTTATGTTTTATCTCCTTTTTATACCTGGCTTCTCTCTCAATGGTTATTATTCATTTCGCTTTAATACCCACCCCCCCAATAGTTCAGTGCATGATTCATTTCTGAGAACTGTCTTATTTATTTTTATTGTTGACAAAGAAAAACCCTGATTCTGGACATGTCCTTGGGAATTTTCCAAAGAGAAAACACAATATTGAAAATGAATTTCATCTACATCTTTTTCTAAGCATGAGACTCTTGACATGTATTGGGAATTTCTGAGATTACATTTGCTAGCCTGTAA
This sequence comes from Erinaceus europaeus, assembly GCF_950295315.1. Taxonomy (NCBI): domain Eukaryota; kingdom Metazoa; phylum Chordata; class Mammalia; order Eulipotyphla; family Erinaceidae; genus Erinaceus; species Erinaceus europaeus. Next base: position 51,799,568 of record NC_080163.1, on the reverse strand, counting down.
AATGGTAGCAGTGATAGGAACTACTGTTATGTAACACTTATAAATGTTAGTTGCTAGTATGAATATTGTAGTGCATCTGGACACCTTTAGGACTTATCTTTTATGATTAGCTTCTAAGCTGCATCTAGTGGAAAATAATTCTGTTGAGAAGAGTATCTGAATCTAAACTCTAGTTTGAGACTTAGTGGCCTTTATTCAAACTCCGTTATAAAAGTTAAAGATTTACTCTCCACTTGGTTATCTCCTACCTTGAGCATTTACTTCATCATTTAATTCTCAGGATAGTCTTGACAAAAGGTAGATTGTTAAAAATATTTATTTATTTACTGTCTTTTTTTGCCCTTGTTTTATTGCTGTAGTTACTGCTGTTGTTGTTGTCTGTCCCCATGATATGTATTTTCTCTAAAAACAGAACCTGTGCTAAATTTGCTGTCACTGTCTTTGTGTTCCTCCTGATCTTTTTTCCTTATATGCCTTTCCTTTTTTCTTTTTTTTTAATATTTATTTATTTATTCCCTTTTGTTGCCCTTGCTGTTTTATTGTTGTAGTTATTATTGTTGTTATTGATGTCGTGGTTGTTGGATAGGACAGAGATAAATGGAGAGAGGAGGGGAAGACAGACAGGGGGAGAGAAAGATAGGCACCTGCAGACCTGCTTTACCACTTGTGAAAGGACTCCCCTGCAGGTGGGGAGCCAGGGCTGGAACAGGGATCCTTACACCAGTCCTTGCACTTTGTGCCACGTGCGCTTAACCACCGTACTACCGCCTACTCCTAAAAGGTAGATTTTGAAGCCAATAGGAATAGCCTAGGAAGGGGAAACAGATGATCATTAACCACTGTACTACCGCCTACTCCTAAAAGGTAGATTTTGAAGCCAATAGGAATAGCCTAGGAAGGGGAAACAGATGATCATCTCACCTTCAGGGAAATTTACATTTTAAAATGCTTTAAGTTTACTAATACTTCTGCAGTTGTAATTTTATCTCTGGGATAACTTTTCAAGAGTGTATATCTTCAAAGTTAGGAATCCTTAGCCATAAAAGAGCTCCCAGGCAGTTTTTCTGTTATTTTAAGCTGTGAAACTCTGAAAGAATATTCACACTCCCTTTAGATATGTATCTGCCTCTTCTAGTGGGTAGAAACAGCTGTTTAATAGCTGCCTAGCAACATTGCTCAGTAGTTGAGGACAAGCTGGGAGATGATTTCACCCAGCAGAACACCCAAGGGCAATTAGAAAGACAATGTAATTTTACACAAGTTGGAAATAGGTCAGAATTTAGGACAAACACCCCGATGCTTAGGAAAGTTGCTTCGGGATTTGAATACCTCTGGAGTGAGAAATTATTTGGGTTGATGAGCCTGGGGGCTCTCTTTGCTTTATTCTGAAAAGTTAGTCAGAAACAGAGCAATTCTGAGCATACTCGTTAGGTGCACGATGGGATAATACTGGTTGGCAGTAAAGGATGTAGACAGAGATAGATACTGGAAACACTATATCAAAATAGTCATGTGTGGATTACGGAGCTAGACCACTGTTTGATTATGGCTCCTCTACTTCTTAACTAAGTGACCTGTGAAAATTATTTAATAACTCTGTCAGTTAATTTTTAAACTGGATATAGTAAAACTTATATATTGAGTTATATGAATTAGAGAATGATGTAAACTGGTCAGCATAATGCCACCTACCGGGAAAATAGCTGAACAAAATGTAATAAAATACTAATTCACACCCCACACTGCTATTGTGTGGTTTTCTATGATCCTTTTACCTATTTCCTGAATTCCTCAGGTAGAATGTCCACACTCATGGCTCAGTTACCACATAAGCAAAAGCTTTTATTTTAGTGCCAGTTTGTAGATCTGGACATACATGTAAGCGAGATAATAGATTTCTGACAAAGCTGAGTCTAATGGCCCAGCAAACCTCTTTTTCATGCCATTTATTACCTGTGACCTATAAACCAGGGTAGACATGATCCTGACATCCCACTCCTACAATCCACCCCCCAAAAAATTGTTTGTGAAACTTTGTAGGCTTGGTTCATCTCTTCCTTCCTTCCGTCTTCTTTCTTTCTTTCTTTCTTTCTTTCTTTCTTTCTTTCTTTCTTTCTTTCTTTCTCTCTCTCTCTCTTTTCTCTTTTCTTCATTTGTATATTTATTTATTACTATTATATATTTATATATTTATTTTATATTTATTTATTTATTTATTTATTTATTTATTTATTTATTACTAGAGCAATGCTCAGCTTTGGCTTATGGTGGTGCTGGGGATTCAACCTGGGACTTTGGAACCTCAGTCATGTAAGTTTATTTGCGTAACCAACATAATCACTATGCTGTCTCCCCAGCCTGGCTTGTTTCATTTCAAGCATAATGATATTTTATGGAAATTCTTTGGATATTTAAACTATTGATATAGTGAAAACTAATTTTAGACTTGCACTGCATATAATACAATGTTCATGGAAAGAAGTCAGGCACTGAGTGATTTGCCTTCAAATCTTGGATCTATAACTTATTCACTTTTTAATCTTTATAAATTAATAATAATTAATTTTAATTTCCTTATTAGTAAAATGGAGATACTAATATCCACCATATAATTTTCAGTATGTTATAGGAAGGAATAAAAACTTTCATACAGGAACTTGAAGACATAATATTAAGTGTAATAAGCCAAAAAGAGAAAGACAAATACTAGGTGATCTCATTTGTAGGTGGAACTTAAGAAATAAAGACAGAAAGAGAAAACACAAAGTGAAACTTGAACTGGGTGTGGTGTATTGCATCAGAGCAGAAAACTCTGGGTGATAGGGAGTGGAGGGAGAAGGAAAGGGAAAGGAGAAGAATGGAGAGGATCTTGGGAACTAGGTGCATGATGGTGGAAAAAGATCTAATTAGGTGGTGAGAATGTTCTGCAAATACCTCCAGATACCTCTCATGGGGAGATGACAGACTACCCATGGTCAACAACTGTTTTGTAGATTATTAACCCCCTCAATAAAATGATACAAACCCTTTTTATCCAAATTTTGGGGCATGACATACAGTTAATATCTACTGGGCTATTGTTATTTTAAAATTATTATTATTACTACTATACTATTTAATCCTGGAATCACATTATAACATACAATTATCTTATATAAAACAGTGTTATATAATACTGTTAAGTATATGTTGAGAACCAATTTAGGCTCTATGATGATTGTGGCTGTTATTAAAGAATTTGTTTTCAGCTGAAGAGATAGGCATATAAATTGCCCAAAGCAAGACTGCAAAGTACTAAAAAAATTATATAAGTATCATGCTGTAATGGTAAGTATGGCACAGAAATTAATTCTGCATCAGGAGGAATCAAGTAAGTCTTTGTGGACATGACAAGGAAAAAAATTCTACAGGCAGGTAATATTCTTATTGAGGGGTCAGAGGTAGGACTGAGTGGAAAATGGATGGCAAAAATGGAGATGATTTCAGTCTGACTAGATGCTACAAAGCTTGGAAGAATATTGTAGACGAGTTTAGGAAAATGGGTTGAAGTATGATACTGGAAGACACTGAATATGCAAATAGAATGTTTGAGAAGTATACCTTAAAGGAAGAACTTCATTGATTTGTCTCTTCCTTTTCTCAGAAAGATTTATGTAGTGATTTTTCTCTGCCAGATACTGTTATGTCAATAAAGCAGTGATTTCAGTAACATCCTTGAGTTCCCAGTCTACTGAGAGAATGAGAGACCCATGAATCATCAATTCTGTTAAGGAGGCTGAGTGCTTCCATTGCCCTATGCCAAAATACCTTGTCAGGTATTTTAGTTCACAGGAGAGAGAGAGAGAGAGAGAGAGAGAGAGAGAGAGAGAGAGAGAGAGGAAGAGGGAGAGAGAAAGAGGGAAAGAGGGAGAGAGAAGTGTTAGATAATTCTTTCCACAGGAAGTTACTCTAATCTGATATCTGAGAGAATGAGTCAGTTAGTCAGGTGAAAGGGGTAGAGTAAGAATATGTTAAGTAGAAGAAATAGTGTATTTTATAGTGGAGAATGAGGCAGATCATGGTGGATCTTAAGGAGACAAATTAGTTCAAAATTGGTAGAGCACTAAGTGAAAGATGTCAGAGTTTGGAGAAATGAAGGTAGCCATAATGGGGCTTGTAAATTGTGCTAAAGTCTGGGCTTTATCTGTAGGGCCCAGAAGCATTGTAAGCATTGTTTCTCTTGCATATGGAGGGACAGGCTATGCACATTAACCATTTAAATGCTATTTAAGAAAAATAACCAGCAGGTTGAAGAGTGGTGACTGAGGAAACAAGAAAGCCAACTTTGGGGCTGCCACAACTATCCATGCACATGTATCTGTATTTATTTTTCTTCCAATTTTTTGCTGGATCATTGTCTCATCCTGGGATGTGCTTAATGGGGGGTGTGGGTGGGTAATGTGATTTATCTCACTTTAGGCAGTGCTTTTACATCAGTTCTTTTCTAGTGGAAGGAGAATAGAGATGCAGTCTCTGTCTACAGTGATGGTGGGAATGTAGCTTCTGCATACGTGTGCGCAGTTAGCTGAATACCAGGAAGCAACTCACGAAATTACTACAGAAATGGTTGCATTTCTTTCTAAGATATCTCTGTTTGCCCATAGATGTGAAAAATAAGGAAGAAAAACAGTACCCATTTACTTTAATGAGACAAAGCTGGTAGCATCTGCTTCAGGGAGATAAAAGTAGGGCTCTGATTTGACAGCGATTGAATACACTTGTGAACTTTTACTTGTTCCCCTAGGAAATCAGAATAGCAAACAGTTTGATATTGGAGTGTGCTGGTACAAAACTTCCCAACTCAATGCTTGCCTGATATCCTAGTCAAATTGAGCAGTCCTACAGATTCCTTAGAGATGCATGGAACTACTTTTCTTGATCCTGTGAACAAGTAGTTTATCTTCTCTGGTTCTGCTGTAGTTGAAGAGAGTAGTTTATCTTTGCTGTTTCTGCTGTAGTTGACGTTGGAGAGAGAGAGAAACCAATGTTTGCCATTCATGTTGAGACAGACTCAAATCTAAGACCTGGGGCATGTTAGAGGTCATGACAAAACACAACGGACCTGAAGGTCAGTTACTAGATCATCAGTGACTTGATTCTGGAGCTTGTTTCACTGGTGTATTGGGGTTTTTAATTCTATATAGCAAATTATAATATGCTGAATGGCCCAAAGAAATACAAGTTTATTATGTCAAAGTGTCTGTGGATCAGGAGTTCAGGTATGAACTAATGGGTCATCTGCATCCTCAAGGACATGGGCTCACAGGAGGACTGACTTGGGAAAAATACACTTCCTTTGGTTGTTGGCAGAATTTTCCTCCTTGAAATGAAAGAACTAAGGTTTCTTGCTTTCTTGATGATTTCTAAGTGTGGTCTACCTCATTTCCTAGAGACTTCCCATCATACATGACCCAGGACCTCCTTTTCATACCAGTTTGTTCCATCAAGACCCATTTGCAAATTCTCACCCTCACTTTGAATTTCTCAGACTATGTATAAATCCTTACTTGGTTAGGTTAGGCTCACCAGACCATTCACACACATGTTCTCTTAAACCCATTACCTTTATGTTCTAGAACAAACTTCTGTCTCTGTCATGTAGAGTTGGGAACTTGCACAAGTGTGAAGCCACTGTTCCCAGGTTGGTTTTTCATTCATATAGGGAGGCAGGCAGGCAGGCAGGCAGGCTGGCAGGCAAGCAGGTAGGCAGGCAGGATGGCAAATTAAAGCATTAGATATTCCCCTAGTTCCATGGCATCACCTATGTAGTACTGTGCATAACAATGCAGGATTCATCTCCAGTGAGATATCTCTTTGGCCTTTTAATCTCTTCTTGACACTTGTTTCAAAGATTCTGGGACCTAATCACAGTTCTGTTATCTCAGAATTCCTGACTCAAGGGAACAGATGTTAGAAGTCATGTCGGATTCCCATCATCTGTGTGAGTAACACATGGAATGAAGCTTGCTGACCTAATGATTTTGGTAGATTTTATTTCAGAACACTAATTAAAAAAAATTTATATTTATTTATTTATTTCTCTTTTGTTGCCCTTGTTATTTTATTGTTGTAGTTATTATTGTTGTTGTTGGATAGGGCAGAGAGAAATGGAGGGGGGGCAGACAGAAAGGGGGAGAGAAAGACACGTGCAGACCTGCTTCACCGCTTGTGAAGCAACTCCCCTGCAGGTGGGGAGCCGGGTCTCAAACTGGGATCCGTATGCCAGTCCTTGTCCTTCGCGCCACATGGACTTAACCCGCTGTGCTACACCCCACTCCCAGAACACTGATTTTTAATCCTCACACATTTCCCTGTTCACAAATTTTCCTTGTTTGTCAGGTCTATCTTTGCTCCTCTTCTGACTTCCTACTGACTTTCTGTATGTGCTCTAAGCTGTGCTGGGCTCACACTCCTTTATCTTATTCTCTGGGAGGTAATTATAATCATTCAGCAACCCTGCGCATGTGGGCTGAGGTGGATTATTATACTACTTTTTAATACCATTTTAATCAAGAAGCCAGATCATGACTTAAATTATGACTCTCCTGTCTTCCATTTCCATTTTCTGCCCATAAAATATTCAGTTAATAGTTGGAGATCTTAGTTAATCCTTAAAGAACAGGAGGAACTGACTGTGATCAAGAGGTTATTCCTCTAAGCCCAGGTGATCATTCAAAATCTTATTAAGAATACATTTCTTTAGAATCCTTCACACTTCTCAAGAAAGAATACTTAATAAAGAAAACACTTCTTTGCAGGAAGGGGATGAATATGAGTATGTTGTGAGTGGGACCTAAGAGACTGATATCTACATGTATTTAATAGGACACCTGAATATTGTCTGACTGCCCTATAAACAAAGTATATTTGGATAATTCAGCAATGCTGTATACGATTAATGCAAATATAGATTTTCAGTGGTGTGTGAAATGTTTGCAAAGATTCTTCAAAAGGAAAATATCACCTTATTCACTTCAGAAATGATAGAATAAAAAAAAATTACATCGCAGGCACACAGAATTGGATAGATCCTAAACACAGGATTATAGTGCATTGTTATCACTATTTGTCAGGGACCCATTTTTCAAAAATAGCTATTGAGCAACCGCTGCTAAGGTCCTGAGGGGGAGTGTGCTTTACATGTATGAAAGACAAGCAAAGGGGTCTGTCTGTGTGGCTGGTGCAGTAGGCATTAGTAGGTGAAGTGAAGCCGAAGAGGTAGTGTGGGACCTTGGTCATGTGGGACATGGGTGTTATTCTACCTGAGATGAGACATCAATGGTGGCTGGAGCGGGGTTGGGGGGACTATGGGGGATGATTAGAGGAGTGACGTGCTATAAATGAAATTTGAGAAGAGCCTTGGTATGGGTGAGAAATGGTCAAAGGTCAATGTAAGGTGCTTTGGTTCAGCAGAGGGATGACAGTGGTTTCAGCTCAGAAGTTTGTGTTGGCAGTCATGGTGGGGGTGGGGGGGAGATATGGTTCTGAATATATTTTCAAGGTAGAGTCAACATAAAGTGTTAGGGAGATGAAGGAAAGTCAAGAAATATCACTTTAAAGTCCTTTTAATTGTATAATACATATAGAGTGTTAATGGTAAATCTATTGTTTTCATTCTGAACAACCAGAAGTCTCCATTTGCCAGCAATAGTGGAAAATTAGTGTTTTTCAGAAAGTTTTTCCTTCAGTGCACTAATTGGCTCATTCTAAAGATTTGCTTAACCAGGCAAGAGAATTATAGTTACGAACATTAAGTTTTCTGCACACAGCCAATTCCCAAAATTCTAATTAGAATAACAAAAGACTCCCCCCACCAGGATTTAAAAAATGACCATTTCCCACTCTTGAATAGCCATTTCTTTACTAATATATTAATTGAGGGAGGAAGATAGAAGAACCAGAGCATCCCTCTGGCATATGCCATTGAGGGGATCAAACTTGGGACTTCAGACTTGTGTGTCCAGCTCCATATCGACTGTGCTAGCACCTCCTAGGCCTCGAAGTTGTTTGTATCTGTCCACCACTCAAACCACAAGCAAATATAATGTTTTAAGTTTTCTCAAGGCAACATTACTTGTCTCAGTTGTATTTGGATTCATAACATGTATATACAGTCAGTGGAATTCACAATTAGCCTGCATCTTAAACAGGCTTCAGATTTGTGTATGATTTGTGGTTCTGAGTCCTGTGTATGTATATTAAAGATTAATTCATTGTTATTGTTCTGTACTATTACCTAATAACTTAATACTTAATTACAATACAAATAAATATGTATTGTTAGCTTTTTTCTTCACCTTTCCTGCATTTATGGTTTTTTATTTGTAATACTTATTCTTATGTTTGAGATTACTCTTGAGAATTCTGTTATAATTTATTGGTGGTACACTATCAGCTTGTGTTTGTCTGAAAATGTCTTTATTTTATTACCATGTTAAAATATATATTCACTAGTCTGAGCATTCTGAGCAGTCATTTTCTTCACCACACTGAAGAAATCATTCAAGCATTGCTGCTATTGAGAAGTTGACTCCCAGTGTATCTTTTACTTTTTTGATGATTTTGTTTCAAGATTTTTCCTTTTGTTAGTTTCAGTGTGGCATAATGAAGTATCCTGTTTAGTAAATTTAATTTTGTTGATTTCTTTGAATACATGGCTAGTCATATTTCTTTGTCCTAAAAAATTCATAGGTGCTGTTTTTAAATGTTTATTATTTTATTAGTGATTAAATAAACAATGGTTTATAGCACTATAAATTACAGGGACATAGTATTACTACCCAAATCCATCATAATTCTTACCAAGTCTGAGAGAGAATTTGGCTACTTCTTAAATACCTTGTGTGTCTTAATTTTAAGCAAAACCATCCAGCATTGTGTTTCACTTTTTTGCTCAGTAGTGTTCTCTCTCCTCCTTTTTTTGGTACTCCAACTTTATATTTGTCAACCTAGCTCACTATATTCTCTCTGTCTCATAACTTTAAATTTTTTAAAATTATATTTATTTACTGGATAGAGACAGCCAGGAATTGAGAGAGAAGAGGGAGATAGAGAGACACCTGCAGCACTGCTTCAGCACTTGGAAAGTTTTCCCCCTGCAGGTGAGGACTGGGGACTCGAACCCTGGTCCTTTCACATTGTAACATGCACTCAACCAGGTGCGTCACTGCCCAGCCTATCTCTTAACTTTTTGTATTGTCATGCTTTTGATGTCCTGTGCTTGAATGATTTTATCTTCTCTACATATTTCACTTCACTGGTTCTATTTTCACATCTGTCTAATCTGCTCTTCCACTTGTCAAAATAGTTCTTTTATTCAGATCCATATGTTTCAGTTGTAGAATATTCATTTGTTACTTTTAAAATGTTTAATATATCGACTTCTTTTTCAAAAATTACCTTTATTTACTTATTGGATAGAGACAGCTAGAAAGTGAGAAGTAGGGAGGGAGAGAGACAGAGAGACACCTGCAGCAGTGCTTCACCACTTGCAAAGTTTTCCCTCTGCAGGTGGGGATTGGGGGCTTAAACCCTGATCCTTATGGGGTGAATTATATGCAGTTGTACCTCTCTTATCCCACAATCTTGTCAATCATTATTAAATAATAAATAAATAAATAACACCCCCTCCCCATCCTTGTGCATTATAACATGTGCGCTCAACCAGGCGTTTCACCACCCGACCCCTATTATGTCAATTTAAGAAAATAGTGATGCTTGACTACTATTTCCATAATAAAAAATACTTATCTCTGTGTGTTCACCCCATTATCCAAGGCCTTGTGAGTCAGCTTCTGCTGCCTGCTACTTTTGCTAGCTCTGTCACATACTATCTATCTCCTGTACTTTATGTTTCCTGGTAATAATATTAGAAGATTTATATGTGGAAAAATTTAAGTTCTAGGCTGATATTACATCTGTCAAATGTGTCTTTTTTTTTTTTTTGAGCCAGGATGGAATGGATCTTATTTTCATTGTCATGCTCCTTACTGTGAATAGGGACCATTCCTTCTACAATAAGTTTCAGCAAAAGTAAAGGATGTTTTCTTAAGATATATACCAGTTGTATTTGCTGAACTCTGAGTTTTCCTTCTAAGTTCCATGAGGAGAAGAATATAAATCTTAAATGTATTTTAAACATTTTCTATTACAGCTTTTTCAGCTCTAGGTACAATATTTAGGTGCCAGAAATGTGTAGAAACACAGGCATTTTTGGTTTCTTACCCTAAATACCTTTTAAAGCCATGCCATTATGTTTTATGCATCATTTACCAGTATCTACATCCCTTCCCAAGGGATCTCTTTTTTAAAAAACAATTTTTTAAAATTTTTATCAGGGGGATTAATGATTTATAGTCAACAATAAAGTACAGTAATAAAAAACAAAGTAGAGTAATTTGTACTTGCATAACATTTCTCATTTTTCACAAAAAAATTCAACCCTCTCTAGGTCCTCTGACATCATGTTCCAGGATCTGAACCCTTCTCCCTACCCCAGAGTCCTTTTCTTTGGTGCAATACAAAGAAAAAAACCCAGTCCAAGTTCTGCTTTGTGTTTCCTTACTTTTCAACTTCAAAAAAAAATTATTATTGGTAATTTAATAATGTTCGACAAGATTGTGGGATAAGAGGGAATACATTTCCTACAGTTCCCATCACCAGCATGCTAAATCCCATCCTTTCCATTGGGAGCTTCCCTATTCTTTACCCCTCTGGGAGTATGGACCAAAGATCTCTGAGAGGTGCAGAAGGTCAGAGGTCTGGCTTCTGTAATTACTCTCTGCTGGATATGGACATTGGCAGGTTGATCCATACCCTGTGTTTTCCTAGTGGGGTAGGGTTCTGGGGAGGTGTGGTTCCAGGAACACTGGTGAGTTCATCTGTCCAGGAAAGGCAGGCAGGCCAGTGTCATGGTAGTATTTTTCAATTTCTGTCTATGAGTAAGATCATCCCATATTCATCCTTCTCTTTCTGACTTATTTCACTCAGCATTATTCCTTCAAGTTCCATGCAAGATGAGGTGAGTAAAGTGAAATCACCATTTTTTATGGCCGAGGAGTATTCCACTGTGTAGCAACTTGCATAGTAGTGCAGCACAGGGGAAGACCTGAAGACTTTCTCTGTTTCCAAATCCATGGCAGGTCAGCTGTTCTAGAAGACAAATTATTTCATTGAAGTCATATTAAACCAATGAAAGCTGCTGATTGGTCTCTAAACACTCCAACTCTTTCCCTCAGATTAAAATAACTTTTGATCACAAAGTCTACACTAGTCTATAGTTCCTAGTAGAATTATGTTTCCTATAGTAGGGCCTTGCTTAATAACATCATTATTTGTTGCTATTCTTTTCCTAACTTTCTCATTCTTCTACCTGTATTTGTCTAACATCATCCATCCTTAAGTTATTTAACCTCAGTTTTATCTCAGAGAGCTCAAAGTTACTGAACTGAAGTGCAACTCGGTTTCTCAGTTACTTTGTCTGGTTCACCAAAGTGTGTGCAAAAGTGAACCTGATTACCAGCCCTACTTGTCTAGATACATGCCTCTTATTTTCTAATGTCAGTAATATCCTACTCTCTTATTAACTCATTGGGACTATTTGGAGTTTTCACAGATATTTAATTAGTTAAAAATATCCTCAATAAGAAGGTTTTTTTCCAAACTGGGTAGCCTTATTACTTAGTAATTTGACATCTTCAGTTGTCAACTCATGAAACATACTTTTTGTTCTTTGAGATTCTAACTAGAAATATTTAATTTTTAAATTCTACCTTGAATTTTTTTTCCTCCAAGGTTATCACTGGGGCTCAGTGCATGCACTAAGGATCCACTGCTGTTGGCAGCCATTTTTTCCCATTGTTGTTGTTGCTGCTGTTGTTATTGGATAGGACAGAGAGAAATTGAGAGAGGAGGGGGAGAGAGGGGGGGGGTAGAGAAAGATAAACACCTTTAGACCTGCTTCACTGCTTATGAAGTGACCCCCTGCACTTGGGGAGCTGGGGGCTTGAACTAGGCTCCTTGTGCAGGTCCTTGCACTTGGCTCTAAGTGCGTTTAACCTGGTGCACTACCTACTACACGGAACCCCCTTGAATATCTTTTAGCTGTTCCATAGCTTCAGTTTCTTTATCATACCATGTAGTAATCCTGACAATTAATTCTGGCTTTTATTCTTTCAGTTCCTCAGTAATTTTCAGTTTTCAATGAAACAAATATATTTAAAAAATATTTCTGGGGCTTGTTCTTTTGATACTTCATTTTCTTTAAACATTTCATGTGATTATGTTTTACTCAAACATTTAAAATCGGGGGGGGGTATTTTTTTGCTTCTTCTGGTTGTTTTTTTATTGCTTACTCAAATTTGATAATCAATAACTGATGATAAACTTCAGAATACAAATTGAGGAGTTTCCTCTTTTAATTAGAGATTAGTTTTGATCCTGTGGGAAATCAGGGAGTGGTGCTGAGCAATGGCTCGCTTTATTTCTTATCCAGAACCCCTGATTTAATTCACAAGCCTCAGGTTAGGTTTCTCCACCATGCTTTTGGGTTGTTTTGGTCTTGTCAATTTTCTGTAAAACACTCTTACCTCCAGCCTACTTCTTCATCCACCATCATGTAATAGGACCAGAAAGTCCCATATTCCACTCCCCCCTAAAATTTAAACAGCTGATTAAATCAGCAGAAAGAAAACTTTTGTTGTGGTCACTGGATACCTGCTCAACTGACCTCTTTATTTATTTGTTGTTTCACTTTTGTACTAACTGAGCACATATAAAGAGCGTGATAAACGAGTGACAGAGAAGAACCCCTAAAACATCATCACCCAGAAGTTATGGATTGGTGAGGCAAATGATTCATATCGTAACTGAATTGAGTAGACCAAAACAACCCATTGGTGTTGGAGACAGGAATGTTGGCTGCGACATGGAAGAAAGATAGAGGAGATCCGGAGCAGAGTGAACACAATTCTTTATTCGCCTGGGCAGCTCAGAATTGGGTGAGAGCACAGCAGTTCGGGCCACGTGGAGCTAGCCGAAATGGCCGCCTCCTGCTACTGGCTGCACCCTTCCATTCACCGATGTGAAAAACAGGCAAGAGAGCAGGCAAGAGAGAGAGAGGCAGAAGAAGAAGGGCTTTATAGGGCAAAAACCAGGAGTGACGAGCCAGGACAGGATTGGTTGGGAAGGGCACTTCGAGAATGTCGTATTAACTCTCACGGGAACTGGCACTAGCCTGAGGGGACAACATGGCGAAACAGGCCCTTCGAGAATGTCCCAACTCTCGTGGGAACTGGCACTACCCTGAGGGGACATCTGCACAGCACAGGAAGAAGTAGAGAAGAGGAGAGAGAGGGAGAAAGAGAAACATGTGTAACACTGCTCTACTCTTTTTGAATCTTCATCTCTGCAGGTGGGGACCAGGGGCTTGATCTCTGCTCCTTGCTCATGGTAATGTGTGGATCCTCTAATGGTCTATAGTGAACTATTTTTTGAATTTCTCATGAATAAAATCCCTTTGTTAATAACATAGATATTTCCACTCAGAGTTTTTGCTTCATTACATTTATTACAGATTGCAATTAATGTTTTTCTTCTTTTTATTTTATTAGTGATTTAATATTTATTTACAAAATTATGAAATAATAGTGATATAATTCCATACTGTTCCCACCACTAGAGTATCTGTTCTTTTTTCTTGTTTACTATTTTCTCTCTTAGTAGAATGTAGCTATTTGAAATGATAGAATATACTTGATTAGATTATTTTTGTATCCCCAGAGCCTAGAAATTTCAAACACAGAGTCTCATTAAATATTGTTAACTAAAGTGCTGAAATGCCACAACAGTGTGGAATAATGAATTTATGTTTGTTGAAATGAGCTCAAATACCCAACTTTTACATTCTTTCATTTTATAAGCAATCTCCTTTTATATTTTTTTAGGTTCAATTTAGTACAAATATTTTACTTGTCTCCAGTCTTTATTATAGCAGAGAAGTTAACTCTTGGTTGGTTTCTGATCGTTTCTCCTTATAGTCTACCCTAAACATGGATGACAGAACAGTTTTTTGTAACATTCTATCCTATCATGCATTTTCTAAAATATTTAGTAACATTAGTTAAATTAGAGAATAGTATAAAATGTCACTGAATTGCTTCCTCCACTATCATTTCAGTTTGATTTTCTAACCTTATTTCTTACTCTTATTTGCAAAATTTCTATTGCTTTCTTCTACCATATTAGAATCTTGATATTCCTCAATCTTAAATCATGTTAATGCATTAGTGCAGAGTGCACCAGCAGTCAGTTAGAAAAAAAATACATCAGTTAGTTGGGGTAGCTATGCCTTGACATAACTTGAAACCTACAGGTATGTAAGACTTATAACTCCCTTTTCAAAGAAGTGAAAATGAGTATTAGAGTTTTTACACATAATTGTTTGTTGGGAAATTGTGAGGATTTGGTTTAGCTTGGCAGGGTTTGACCTGAGGATTCTGTCTATCCTGTTAGTCTCTCTCTCTCTCTACTGAGAGGTTGAGCAAGGAGGGACAAGAGTAACCCCAAAGGTCTGCCCCATCTTATCAGTCTCCCTGCCACACAAAGCACCCTGCATTCCTGATACTATGACCATTAGATGAAAAGAAAGGGGGAGATGTTGGGTAATTGTGAGGAACCTCACAAAGCACCCTGCATTCCTGATACTATGGCCTATTAACACAATTGTTGTTTTGCCTGAGAGATGCCCATCCATTCCATTCCTTTGACCTATCTTCTTTCTACCTTGAGACCCTCCCTGCCTGCAGGATAATATTAATCTTACCAGTTAAAACCCTCACAACAGTTGCTAAGGAAGTTCCTACCTTTCCAGCCTGTTTTTGCCTTTCTCCACCCCCTTCCTAGCCATTTCCATTTCTGACTTGCCACTTCCGGGTCTACTGTTTAAAAGCGTTGGCTCTATGATCAATAAAGACATTGCATTGCCACTCCACCATGAGTTCATTCGTCATCTCTCCCACATTGCTGAGTGAGTAGCAGTCCAGGCTGGCTCTGGTCTAGTTCTCCAACCCAGAGAGTACACGCCCAGGAAGAGGCACCCCCATGCTAGCCTGGCAATTGCTGATATACTTATTAATTTGTCTAAAGATTATTTATAGAAGTCTTATAAGTTAATAAAATGTCATGAATTTTCTTAGATCAAGAAATCTTTGACCTAAATTCAGTTATTTAATTTTCATATCAATATTTGAGCTTGCAGTTTCTAATTACTCATGTTCAGCAAGGTTAACTGTACTAATGTGCTTATGTTTTCTTCTATGTAGTATTCTTGACCATATGGAGCCCTTAATTTGCATTTAGTGTTTGTCATCCATCTTCTCAGTGGACTACAGAGCAGTGACAAATGACTAATCACTGAAGAAAGAAATGTTGGGACTCAAACCAGGACAAGCCATTAATGAGCAACTTTTTACTGTGAAACATTTTAATTATGCTTCTCCAGGTATACTTAAGGCCCACAAACTGTTTCATAAGTTGTATAGCACACTGTATTCTGTTCTCTTTGACTCCTCATTTTGAGAATTTGGGGCTTTATATCACAGACTAATTCTGATGTTTATGTGTTGTCTGTCTAGTATATACTCCTAACTGGGAAGACATCTGAGGAGTTCTTGGAGGAATTGCTCTTTGCATTTATTGATTTTTTTTTTTCTCTCTCAATCTCTCTTTTTTTCCTCCAGGATTATCATTGGGGCTTGGTGCCTGCACTAAAAATCCACTGCTCCTGGAGGCTATTTTCCCCATTTAGTTGCCTTTGTTGTGTTGTTATTATTGTTGTCATTGCTATTTTGTTGAACAGGACAGAGAGAAATCGAGAGAGGAGGGGATGATGGGGGAGAGAAAGATAGATACCTGCAGACCTGCTTCACTGCTTGTGAAGGGACCCCACTGCAGGTGGGGACCTGGGGGCTCGAACCAGGATCCTTTCTCTTCAGGCCAAGTGTGCTCCACCCAGCCCCCTCTATCCCCCATTTATTGATTCTTTTGAATAGTTAGTGATGTGCTGTTGGCAGGAAGGGTACTTTTAGAGCCTGAGCAGGAACAAGAACAATAGCCTAATTTTCAAATAAGAACTGTGTTTCAGGGTCCAGGCAGTGCCATACCAGGTTAATTGCACACATTACAGTGTGCAAAGATCCAGGTTCAAGCTCCTGGTCCCTACCTGCAGAGGGAAAACTTCATAAGTCATGAAGCAGGGTTGCAAGTGTCTCTCTGAGCGAGGCCTTCAATAGCTCAGTTGGTAGAGTGGAGGACTGTAGTGGAGCAAGTGTCTCTCTGTCTCTCTGTCTCTTTCTCTTTCTCTACCTCTTCCTTCCCCTCTCAATTTGTCTGTCTCTATCCAGTAATAAATACATAAAATGGTTAAAAAGAAAAAAAAGAATTAAAAAAGAACTGGGTTTCAGAATTAAAGAAAAATAGTCCCCTAATAATTTGGCTGATTTAGTATGGGAAAGCAACTGTAAAGTGTGGCTATGAAGCTTTACTTCCAGAACAAATGCCAAATCCAATTAATGTCTTTATGCTTTCTGTCTGTGAAACAGAGACTAAAATGTTATCCTTTTTACAATAAACTAGTAATCTTGTTCCTGTAAAGTTAATCAAAGAGTAAAGTCAGATTGATTTGAAGTAATTAACTGATTAATTCAGACAAGGAGAATTAAATTAATAATCTTAAAAAATTGAGTTTTTTTTCTCTCCCTCCCTTATTTTGTATTTTTTTCCTTTATTTTCTCAGTCTTTTAATCCTTCTGTTTTCCTCTCACCCAATATAGACTTTTTGAATACATGGTGAGAGAAAAACTATTTGGAAAATACAATTACCAGCACCATTTATTTGAATTTATCTTTTAGGTGGTGATACGGAGAGCATAAATCAAGAAAGCTAATGGTCTAGTGTTATATCTAGAAAGTAAGTGGTCTAGTTTAATCACTAGAAAATGGAGGACAAACTAAATGAAATAGAAATTATTACTACTTGATTATCTTGAAAGGAACTTAGTTTTGATAGTGCTATATCTTCAGGGAGACAGGGACACTAGGTGAGTATGATTTGTAAGCAGTCTTCACTAGAAGATTTGGCATAGTAACGTGCAAACTAGAAGATCCAATCAGGATATGATAATTTAAACTCTTATTTTTCTACTAGCTTCTTGGACCATTAAGAGTCAAATTGAGTCATATATTATAATAGTGACTTCTAGTCCACTGAGGTGTTAAGGGAGAATTTGTGAAGTTAATGGATGTGTGTAAAAATCAGGTTAAGATGGAACCCTGTTAGCTTCTCAATTTTTTTTCTCTTGTCTATAATGACTTCTAGCTCTTTGATTTGCTGCTTCTATCCTGCATCCATATTACCTTTTCCTCTTGAACACAAAGACTGCTTTCTTTTTTGGTGTCACTATCAATTAACATGTCAAAAAAATTTCGTGCTCAAGGAATAAATGGTACAGCTAAGTGACAGTTGAATAACATGACTGACATATCATGTGCCATTTATTGACTCTGGCTCTGAATGTGTGTGTGTGTGTGTGTGTGTGTGTGTGTGTGCATAGCACTCAAATTTTGCTATTTGTTGAGAACTCAGATACCTTTATTGTATAAAATTAGAAAATACAATAAACGGGAGTTAGGTGGTAGTGCAGCGGGTTAAGCACAGTGGTGCAGAGCACAAGGACTGGCATGGTTTGAGTCCCCGGCTCACCACCTGCAGGGGAGTCACTTCACAAGCGGTGAAGCAGGTCTGCAGGTGTCTCTCTCCCCCTCTCTGTCTTCCCTTCTCTCTCCATTTCTCTCTGTCCTAGCCAACAACCACGACATCAATAACAACAATAATAACTACAACAATAAAACAACAAGGGCAATAACATAAAATAAATAAAAAATAAATATATATAAAAAAGAAAATACAATAAGCTTAACTTCCTATTACAGCCTTACTACTTATAAATAATTCCTCTTACTGTTCTGGTGCCTATCCTTATATGATTTGTTAATTTAAGTTGCATATGCATATGAAAAATATTTTATGTGTTTTTTGATAAGTGCACATTTTAAAATACTTATTAATTTATGAATAGAGACAGAGAGAAACTGAGATGGTAGAGAGGGAGAGAGACCTGTCACACAGCTTCACCACTCATGAAGCTACTACAGGGAGATGAGAGATTGTATTTATGTGTCAACAACTCAACTAACTTCATTAACTACCCAATAAAGGAAGGAAAAAATAGTCAAATGTAAGTTATATTTCTATAATTGTAATAAAATATTGATATTGTTTATTATTAATGCATCATGTACTAGATATATACTAATATACCCAAAATGGAACAGATGGTGGTGAAGATGAAAAAACTAAACTTCTTGTTAATATAGATGAAGGAAGATAGCTATACCTTTTTTATGTTTATAATGACTACAAATAACTTTACTGGTGCCTTTTTGGAAGTTATTATTTGTTAGTGATTAATTTTTAGGTGGGGACTGAAGTTATAAAGTTAAAAAAATTGTATTGTAAACTATTTTGTAGCCTCTATAATTTTAAGAATAAGAAAGTTATAGCTATTCTTCTATATTCTAATTACCAACACTCAATCATTTTGAAGTAAATGCTGTATATATCATTTAAAAATATTACTACTTTATATCTAAAAGATAAAGATTCACTACAAATATGATCACAAAATCACTAACAAATCTAAAATATTTAATGTATTACAGTTCAAGTTTCTCAGTTTCTCTTTTTATTTTCTACCATTTATTTGAATCAGCACCTAAATAAGGCCATGGATTATAATTAGATGGCATGCCTCCCTGTTTAAATTTTCTCTTTTTTAAAGCTGAGGCCTCATTCATGCACGATTTCATTGTCTTGGCCTGCATTTTTCATTCCAATATAGGGACAGAGAGACAGAGCAGACACCAAAGCACTGGAAGTTTCTTCCAGTGCCAAGTCCTTCCCAAATTTCTTTTAATCAAATAGTTTATATGCTATTTTTTTCATGATATATTTTGGTTGAGAAAGTAGGTGCTTTTTCAAGTAAGATTTCTATGTTTTGGATTTCTCTTATTCCCAAACAAGTTGCTGCATATTTGATTACTTTGAGATACAGCTCTTTTTCATTAGTTTCCCGTCTAATTAATTGGTTCCATAGTATCCAAAGTTGGTTTAGGATTTTCTTTTTCCGACTCAATATAAATTAAAACTATTGCACATATATGTGTATACACACACACACACACACACACACACACACACACACACACACACACAGTGATTTAATAATGGTTTACAGATTTAAAATGTAGGGATATAGTTCCAACAGCATCTACCACCACAAAGTTCATATGTTTAAATTCTCTATATTCTACACATCAGTGAAGTCATCTGGTAGTTGTCTTTATGTTTCTTCCTTATTTCAGCAAACATAATCATTTTCAGTTTTATCTATTTTGCCCTGGAAGACACAATATCATCTTTTAAATCGCAGGTCAGTGTCTCATTGATTTATTGCAATTAGGATTCAAATTGCCCCCACTTTGACCAGTAAATATCTCTTCAGATTTGTTCCTGAATCCTTGTGAAACCACCTTAAAATATTTCATAGGTTAATTGATAACAAGATGTTTCAGGATCATTTTATAGAATTTTTTTCATACAGTTGTATTTATCAATTTCTCTAAGGAGTCTGATTTCTTTTTAAAAATTTTTTAATATTTATTTTTCCTTTTGTTGCCTTTGTTTTTTAGTTGTTGTTGTTATTGATGTCATCATTGTTGGATAGGACAGAGAGAAATAGAGAAAGGAGGGGAAGACAGAGAGAGGGAGAGAAAGACATCTGCAGACCTGCTTCACCACCTGTGAAGCGACTTCCCTGCAGGTGGGGAGTTGGGGGCTCAAATTGGGATCCTTAAGCTGGCCCTTGCACTTTGCACCACGTGCTCTTAACCCACTGAGCTACCGTCTGACTTCCCAGGAGCCTGATTTCTAAAGAAGCCCATTTTCTATAGAAAATGGTATTTACAGTGTTTTCTGACTATAATTGTTTCTGCCTTTTCAATATACAAATTTGGGAATATGATATTCAAAAGAGAAAATACACAACAAATATGCCGAAGTTGCTAATTCAGATTCAGGTCCACAGACTTTTACTTTACCTTATTAATCTTATGTCATTTTTTCTTTTCCATATTAGACATTTTATCTCTCAAGACCAACAATATTTTTTTTGTTTAGTCATGCGATTTATTTACAATGCTCTCAGAATAAGATTCCCAACAATACTGCCAATAATGTGGTTATTAAAAAGTGAATTTCAATCCTTTCTTAGGCTGTATTCCACTTGAAATTATTTAGTAAAATTCCTGATTTATATTGTGACTAATTTACATAGTTATTTTCTCTGTTGTCATGCCAAAACTCAAAATCAGTTATCTTTCCTTTCTAATTTTTCTGTCAATTTAAAAAATTTCATTTTATACTAAAGATATTTGGTAATAATCCAAATACATATGTTATGTAAAACTATAAAACATGGCTAAACATGTCATATGACAGTTCTTATCCCTTAATCCTATTTTATTCTTATAAAATTAATTTAACATTTTTATGATATTGTATGTTTTTCATTAAAAATTTAGCTATGTAAATATATTTATCTTGCCCTATCTCTTATAGAATGGTAGTAGACTTTATGTACTTGGCTCTAGCTTTTTTGTTTCACTTAACTTTTTATTGTGGTGGTCACTCCATAGTAATATCAGTTGATAAGATCCACTCGTTTTTTATAGATACGGAATACTCTAGGTTAGATAGAACAAGTTCTACACTAGAGGACAATGATTTCTTCTACTTTAGTATTTTGCTACTGCAAATCACGTTGTATTTAGTTTATGAACTATTTTCTAGTAAGCTTAGATGTGTATTTTTCCAGATGGTATTGCTGTTTCTTCTGGAGAAGTTTCCTTCTCAGAGTGTATTTATTATGTGTGTACTGAATTTAGGAAGAGGTACAACAGGAGAGGGCTGTGTATCAAACATTGAGATAGATGTAGTAGCTAGAGGCCATAGTTTGGCAGCTTTCAATGCCAAGTGGTGTTTAATAACAAGCGGAGGAGATTTGGTCTGCACTTCAGAGTTGAAGGAGACAGAGGGAAATGGTTTGAATGTAGGAGTAAAATGCTTGTGTGAGGGGAAGCAATTACAGAAGCCAGACCTCCCACCTTCTACACCCCATAATGATCCTGGGTCCATACTCCCAGAGGTATAAAGGATAGGAAAGTTAGCAAGGGAGGGAACTGAATATAGAGTTCTGGTGGTGGGAATTGTATGGGATTGTACCCCTCTTATCCTATGGTCTTGTCAATATTTCCATTTTATAAATACGTAAAAACAATGCTTATGGGATCACTGGTCAAGTAAGTAGCTTAAACAAATACCTCTGGTAAGAAATGGGGTTCCTTAGAAGCAACTGGTGGCACAGCTATATACAAATAATGTCAAAAGACATAAATTATTGTGATGCTGGGTATTATACAGCAAACCCTAACAAAGGGATTTTTTAAAGTTAACCCAATTACCAAATAATGTAATTATAACAATAACTATCTATTGTCTTCTTGAACCCTAAGATAGCAGGAACCTCACATTTCCACTATAGAGCCTATATTTCCCCCAGTCCTGGAACCTTAGGGTGGGACACTTTCTTTCATGCTTCTCTCAGTTCTTACCAAATAATATTGCGTCCACTGATCCCAACCTAATCAACCTAAGGAGTACCACCTCAGCATGCTTCACTTCAGACTGTGTCCAGAGACTTCAGGTGTGGAATGACAACCCTTCAACTTCATTAATCGGATGAGACCCTTCCTTTCATAGTATTCTCTAATTCCATTCCAGGTGGTTCACTTTCTAACAAAGTCCCAAAACCTAGATATAGATTAGGTCCTGTGAGATAGAGCATTATGTTCACATGTATCCATAAACTAGGGAAAAATATATACCTGAAAGCAAAAGTACACAATAGTTTGCAGTGAGTACCCCCCAACACTTCATCTGCAATATTCCAGCCTTTAGGTCCATGATTGTTCAACAATTTGTTTGGCTATGTATGTTAACTCTCTTTTCAGCCACCAGGTTCCGGACGCCAGCATGATGCCGACCAGAATTCCTTGGACAGACAACCACACCAATGTGTCCTGGAGCTCCAATTCCCCAGAGCTCCACCCTACTAGGGAAAGAGAGAGGAAGGATGGGAGTATGGATCAACCAGTCAATGTCCATGTTCAGCGGGGAAGCAGTTACAGAAGTCAGACCTTCCACCTTCTGCATCCCACAATGGCCTTGGGTCCAAACTCCCAGAGAGATAAAGAATAGGAAAGCTATTAGGGGAGGGGATGGGATATGGAGATCTGGTGGTGGGAATTGTGTGGAGTTGTACCTCTCTTATCCTATGATTTTGTTAATATCTCCTTTTTTAAATAAATAAAAAATAAAAAAAAGAAATGGAGTTCCTGCAACAACAGATGAGTGGCAGAGAAAGTTGTGGTCTATATACACAATGGAATACTACTCAGCTATTAAAAATGGTGATTTTATCATTTTAAGCCCATCTTAGATGGAGCCTGAAGAAACCATGTTAAGTGAAATAAGTCAGAAACAGAAGGATGAATATGGGATGATCTCACCCACAGGAAGAAGTTGAAAAACAAGATCAAAATGGAAAAAACTTGGAGTAGGTTACCAAAGTAAAAACTCTGGGTTGAGGATAAGGGTGGATGTTCTGCTTCATAGGGTGCAGGGGGAGGGTGGAGGATGAGATGGGACACAGTCTTCTGGTTGTGGGAATGGTGTTTATGTACACCCCTATTAATCTGTAGTTATATAAATCACTATTTAATTAATATGAGAGAGGAAAATTTATTGAATGTCTCAAACTTTTTAATTCACAGACCATAGGCTCAGTCTTTGATATGTTAACTCTCTTAAAATCTTAGACCAGGGAGAACAGAAGCAACTGGTGTCACAGCGCTATAAAAATAATGTCAAAGGACATAAATTATGGTGATGTTGTATATGATACAGCAAATCCTAACAAAGGGATTTTTTCAAAGTTAACCCAATTGCCAAATAATGTGATTATAGCAATAACTACCTACTGCCTTCTTAAACCTCAAGATAGCAGGAACCTCACATTAACTCTATAAAGTCTATATTTTCCCAGTCCTGGAACTGCAAGGGTGGGGCTCAGTTTTATGCATGCTTCTTTCCATCCATAACAAATGATATTGCATCTGCCAATCCCAACATAATCAACCTAAGGAGTACCACCTCAGCATGCTTCACTTCAGATTGTGTCCAGAAACATCAGGAATCGAATGTCAACCCTTCAGCCTCATTACTCAGGTGAGACCTTTCCTTTCATAGTATTCTCTAATTCCATTCCAGGTGGTTCACCTCCTAACAAAGTCCCAAAACCTAGATATAGACCAGGTCCTGAGAGATAGAGCTTATGTCCACATGTCTCCATAAATTAGGGCAAAATATATACCTGAAAGCAAAATTACACAATAGTCTGCAGTGAGTCAGTATAAAGTTCATAATGAAATAGTGTCTACTTAGATACCCTCCTCACCTACTTTATTACACTTCTCTCATTCACTCCAAAGCTAACCTTATCAAAGCAAGGACTGTAAAAGCTGAATAAGCGCAAGTGACTGGCATACTTTAATGATGACTCTTTAGTCACTATCAGGCCACCCCATCAGCAGGTGCTCTATTCAAGGAGTCCTGAGATTGCCAAACAGACTTGATGGGCCTAGACCTTGAATAAATCCCTCTCTCCATTGTTGCCGTTCATCTCTGTACGGAAAAACAAAATAGACCTCTTAGTAGGCCCCTATAGGACCTGCCCTCAACTTGGAGCAACATGGTAGAAAATTTTCCATCCTCCTAAGGAAAGCTGGACAACATACTCTATGCTACAGCTGAAAAAGATGGGTCCTGATATTGGGGCAGCTCAGAAAGTTCCTACTCATGACCACAGAATGTGAGCTCAGATCTACAGGGATGCAGAGGTCACATAGGCTCCTAAGCTGAATATGGGTCCCAGATCACATCAAATGGATGGCATTTACAGTATTTATACAATATTTAAACCTCTTCCCCATTATAAAACAATATTTATACCTCTTCCCCATATTTGGGAGCTACTCTCTTCCCTGATCCAGATTTTTGGTCCTTTTTCCAGCCATGAAATCATCTTCCCATACAATAACTTGGATCCACCTGCGTATCAGATTTCAGGCTCAGGGAAAAAAAAAAAACTAGTATAGCCACAGGCCCTTTGGAATATAACTAAAATATGCCTACTAGAGATCTACAAAACAGAGACCCCCCCAACTCTTCATCTGCACTATTCCAGCCTCTAGGTTCATGATTATTCAACAATTTGTTTGGCTTTGTATGTTAACTCTCTTTTCAGCCACCCAATTCCAGATGCTAAGATGATGCCAACCAGACTTTCCTGGGCTGACAACCCCACCAATGTTTCCTGGAGCTCCAATTCCCCAGAACCCCACCCTAATAGGGAAAGAAAGAGGAAGGCTTAGAGTATGGATTGACCTTTCAACACCCATGTTCAGCTAGGAATCAATTACAGAAACCAGACCTTCCACCTTCTGCATATCCCACAATGACCTTGGGTCCATACTCCCAGAGGGATAAAGAATAGGAAAGCTATCAGGGGAGGGGATGTGATACGGAGTTCTGGTGGTGGTAATTGTGTGGAGTTGTACTCCTCTTATCCTATGGTCTTGTCAGTGTTTCCTTTTTATAAATAAATAAAAAAGAAAATAAAAGAAAAAACTAAGCAGAACTTGAAATGGAGTTGGGGTTGGGGGTGAGCCAGGTTCAGGTCCTGGAACATGATGGTAGAGGATGCAGTGGGAGTTGTATTATTATGTGCAAAATTGGGAAATGTTGTGCATGTACAAACTATTGTATTTACTGGTGACTATAAAATATTAATCCCCCCCAAAAAAAGAAATGAGGCTCCTGGGAGTGTTTGCTATGTAGCAAGCTCAGTATGTTTAGCTTTTCTACCTCGTAGTATTTGGTATAGTATCTGTGATTTTTCAACAGGGAAAAAATTCCCAACAGCTTTTTAGTAATCAGTTAGACCCAGTCTTTCAGCAAAGTGCCATGAAATCAGTGTCATGGTGCTGCCACAAACATACTAATTCCATTCCAACATTCAAATGACATATATTATTACTCTCCATGGTCCACTTTGCCTGAAAAATACTGAATTTCTACTTTTTTTGTTTGTACTATGAGATAGTCTCTCCACCTCTCTCTCTCTCTCTCTCTCTCTCTCTCTATTATTCTCACCTCTGTTTTGATACAGATATTTGTTTACTAGGGTGTTTTGTAAAGTGGGGGGAGGAGACAAGCCAACACCAGCTGTAATGTTATAATCAAATCAATGTGAGGTCTCTAATTCATATTTAAAGAAGTAGCAAACAAGTCATTTTAGATTCATGTTCTATCACCTTAGGGATCAAATATTTTTCTTTTAATTTTTTTTCTCTTGCTGTCATCAGGGTTTATCTGCACTAATCTGTCTTTTTTTTTTTCTTTCATGGAGGGAGTGGGGGGGAAGGATAGAGAGAGAAAGTGAGAGAGAGAGAGAGGAGATACCACAGCATCAAACCTTTCTCCAGTAAAGTGTAATTCAAGCTCGAATCTGGGCCATGTTCATAGTAAAGCAGCACACTAGCCAGGTGAGGTATTTTGCCTGACCTGGGATCAGATTACTTTTTTAATTATCTTCTAAAAACTCTTAACAATTCAATGTTCTCCTACTTCTCCACCTATCCTTAACCAAATGGTCAGAAAGTGATTTTCTTCATTTTGAAGTGTATCAGTTCTTTTCTATTATATTTACTGGTTTAACCTCATTTCAGTGTTTTCATCAGGGAGGGATGTGGAGTGAGACAGTAATCTGACTAATAATAGGTGAGACAAGTAATCTGACTAAATAATGCTAAATATTTTCTGAAATGATAAAGGCACTTTTCATAAAGGAAAGAATGAGGGTAATTTGCTCAACAGATTCAGGATGCTTTTTAGTGTTTCAGTAATTCAGGAAGATTGGTATACATATAAATATGGACTTATACCATGTTCCAGCCTCTGAGAATATAGCAGTGACCAAAACAGAAAAGGTCCTGGCTCTACTTGAGCATTCATATTACTGAAAGAGATAATGAATAAACATTCATAAATAAGAAAATATTATATTGTGGTAAATTTATAATAAAACAAAATAGAGTGAAAGAATAGAGAATATCTGAATATGGGAGGGATGATTTTTATTGGTTAATCAGAAGAGACCTCTTCAGGAAGTGACTGTTATAATAGACAAGAGTAGTAAGGACATCTGCTAATCTGTAGGATTCTACTAAAGGAAATTCAAAACACCTTTGTAATCCTATTACATAATTCATGTTGTCTATATTATAATTTCACACATAGTAAGGAACACACCTAAAAATAATGAGAGACAGGTGAGGTACTCACAAACTGGTTATAAAAACCTCTGGTTTAAACAGGAAATGATAGGTGTTGGCTAGGTCGTGGAGTAAAAGCTACTCAGCTGTTTTTCTGGGGCAGGAGATGCAAACTGGTGCAGCCCTGTTGGAAGACTATGGAAATACCTTAAATAAATAAAAATGAGATTACCTTATGATCTGGCAATACCACTCTTAGGACCCAAAGGATACCTAAAGACTAATTCAGAGGGACATATGCACCCCTGTGTTCATAGCTGCATTATTCATAATAACCAAAGAGTAGAATCAGCCTGAATGCCCACTGACAGAAGACTGACTAAAGAAGTTATGGGATATATACTCAATGAAATACTACTCAACGGCAAAAACAACAAAAATGATATTTGATATTGGTCCCTTAGGGACAAGATGCATTGAACTGGAGGTGATTATGCTTATTGCAAAAAGAGATGAAAGACAAATGCTAGATGGACTCATATGGAATCTAGAGAATGTATACATGACCTTGAAAAAAAAAACAGGAGCAAACAAACTATTTCTAAGACTTTGTGAAAACTATAGAAGTGATCTCTTGGAGAGTGAGGGACACAAAACTTTGGTGGTAGGTATGTCTTACAATCTTGTAAACCACTATTAATCACAAATAAAGAACAGTTTAAAAGAAAACTATTGTTTGAGCAAAAAGTATTATACCCTTATATAAAACCATATAGCAATGTGCAAGTGCACTAAACATTTTAATATAAAAATGAGACCCTAAGGGAGTCGGGCGGTGGTGCAGTGGGTTAAGCGCACGTGGCGCAAAGCGCAGGGACCGGCCTAAGGATCTCGGTTCGAGCCCCCGGCTCCCCACCTGCAGGGGAGTCGCTTCACGGGCGGTGAAGAAGGTCTGCAGGTGTCTATCTTTCTCTTCCATCTCTCTCTGTCTTCCCCTCCTCTCTCCATTTCTCTCTGTCCTATCCAACAACAAAAGCAACGTCAACAATGGCAATAATAACTGCAAGGAGGCTGCAACAACTAGGGCAACAAAAAAAAAGGGGGGAAAATGGCCTCCAGGAGCGGTGGATTCATGGTGCAGGCACCGAGCCCAGCAATAACCCTGGAGGAAAAAAAAAAAAAATGAGACCCTAAATACCAGAAGGAAATGTAAATAAATTTGTATGTGATCTTGGGGTGGGAAAAAACTTCATGATGTAAGAGCAATGAATAGAATAATAAAAGAAGCACAAATATGTGTAATAAATATGGTCATACATCTGAATCTCACAAAATTAGTCATGCAAAGATGAAAATCTCAGTAAGAGCAAAAATCATGAGTGGGCAACTTGAATCAAAATAAATACGTCTTCTCTAAATTCACGGAAAAATGTAACATTTCTAGCAATAAAATACACTTCATTGAAAGCAAAGGGGAGGGGTACGATTTTTATTTGCTTTGATGGAAAATGAAAAAAAGTGATCATATCGATATTTAGTGCTTCTAGCAAATGCATACATTCAGGAACATTTTTGTAAATAAGACTCTTTTAACTTTTATTCTTTTGTGTGAATATGTATCAAAATATTAAAATTAAACTGCACCTTGGGTAACTTCAGAAAGAGCAATCAAAGATGAGGACAAAGAGTTTAATGCAACAGCATTTTCCAGACACTGTTTTCAATGAGATTTAGAAAATAGGTAGCAAACAACCTCTGATGCTTACTAGTAGGTGAAAGCCATTAAGATATATGCAAGCATAAAAAATTAAGATTCTTCAGATTATAAAAGATAAGGGTGGTGTCTATGATATAATGTCAGGTATAAAAGTCAAGTTCTTGGAATTGGCATGTTGCACAAAAGTAAGACTCTGGGGTGGGTAGGGGGAGAATACAGGTACAAAAAGGATGACAGAGGACGTAGTGGGGGTTGTGTTGTTATATGGAAAACTGGGAAATGTTATGCATGTACAAACTATAGTATTTACTGTCAAATGTAAAACATTAATTCCCCAATAAAGAAATTAAAAATAGAGTCAAGTTCTAAGCTGGCAGTAGGTATTCATGTAAAAGTTGCTTTTTTTTCTTTGTCTTGTTTATACATACTTGCTCACTTTCTCTAGCTCTCTTTTTCCTCAATGGATAAAAATACAACCAACACTTAACATGCATAATAATAATAAGCCAGGTGGTGGTGCACTGGGTTAAGCGCACGTGGTGCATAGTGCAAGGGCCGGCATAAGGATCCAGGTGTGAGCCCACCTGTGGGGGGGTCACTTCACAAGCGGTGAAGCAGGTCTGCAGTTGTCTATCTCCCCCCACCCCCCGTCTTCCCCTCCTCTCTCCATTTCTCTCTGTCCTATCCAACAACAATAGCAACAACAACAATAACAACAACAATGACAGTAAACAAGGGCAACAAAAGAAAATAATAATAATAATAAACTGGAAGTAAGATAATAGGTGGTCTTTTCTCCATCTTCCTTACAACCTCCCCTCCCTTTTACCATTTTGCCCTCTCTTTATATTTCAAGTGATTTGGTTATGGTTTATAAAGTTATCGATTGTCTTTTTGAACCCTAAGACAGTAGGAAGCTCACATCTCCACTATAGAGCCTCTACTTCCCCCAGTCCTGAAACTCTTGCATAGGGCCCACTTTCCCGTATGCCTCTCCCAATCCATATCAAATAATATTGCATCTGCCGATCACGACCTAATCAACACAACGATTGCCACCTCAACATGCTTCACTTCAGACTGTGTCCAGAGACTTCACGTGTGGAATGACAACCCTTCAGCTTCATTACTCGGGTGAGACCTTTCCTTTCATAGTATACTCTAATTCCATCTCAGGTGGTTCACTTTCTAACAAAGTCCCAAAACCTAGATATACACCAGTTTCTGTGAGAGAGAGCATATGTTCACACGTATCCGTAAACTACTGCAAAATATATACCTGAAAGCAGAAGTACACTAGAGTTTGCAGTGAGTAACCCCCTAACACATCCTCTCCACTATTCCAAGCTTTGGGTCCATGATTGCTCAACAATTTGTTTGGCTTCGTATGTTAACTCTCTTTTCAGTCATCAGGATCCAGATGTCATCAGGATGCCGGCCAGGCTTCCCTGGACTGAAGACCCCACCAATGTGTCCTGGAGCTCTGCTTCCCCAGAGACCCACCCTACTAGGGAAAGAGAGAGGCAGACTGGGAGTATGGATCGACCAGTCAACGCCCATGTTCAGCGGGGAAGCAATTGCAGAAGCCAGACCTTCTACCTTCTGCAACCCACAGTGACCCTGAATCCATGCTCCCAGAGGGATAGAGAATGGGAAGGCTATCAAGGGAGGGGGTGGGATATGGAGATTGGGTGGTGGGAATTGTGTGGAGTTGTACCCCTCCTACCCTATGGTTTTGTTAATTTATCCTTTCTTAAATAAAAAAGAAAAAAAAAGTTATAGGACTACAGGGTTATAGTTACACACTGCACCCAATAACAAAGCTTTGTAAACACTCACCCCCCCACCTCCATGATGACCAGCATAGATGTCACACAATCTTAGAGACAGTTTGGTCACTTTTTCTTTTTTTTTTTTTTTAATTTTGAAAGTCAATGTATTTAGATATCCTATATTCCATGTATAAATGAAGCCATTTGATAGTTGTTCTTTACCTCTTTACTCAATAAGCATTGTCATCTTCAGTTCCATCCATTCTGCCCCAAAGGAAATAAATTATCTTTTTAAGTTGCAGAGTAGTATTCCATATGCCCACTAACTTCATTAGTTTATCTGTTGGTGAGCATTTAGGTTGCTTCCACTCCTTGGAAATTGTAAATAAAGCAACTATGAATAAAAAAAAGTTTGCATGTGTCCCTTTGAATTAAAGTCTTTAAGTTTTTATTAGTGATTTAATAATGATCAACAAGATTGTGTGATCAGAGTGATACAATTCCCGACATGAGAGTTCTATATCCCATCCCTTCCATTGGAAGCTTCCCTATTCTTTATCTCTCTGGGAATATGAACCAAAGATCTTTATGAGATGCAGAAGATGGGAGGTCCAGTTTCTGTAATTGCTTGGTTTTCATATACTTTGGATATAAGCCTAGGAGTGGTATTGGGCCATAAAGCATTTAAAATTTCATTTGTAGAAGGATTATTCATACTGTTCTCCAAATGTTGTGATAATATAGAAACATAGAGATAAGAATAATAAGAATTGTTTCAGAGGCAGGACAGGTTGTCATATAATCCACTCCAATTTAAAATACACACACACACTCTCATTTATTTATTTTTGATGCCACTTTATTGAAATAATTGAAATCTTTTCAATTAGAGATAGATTTGCAATAATGGCTTCCTCTGTATACATATGTGTATACATGTAAAAATGACATCTCTGGCTGAATTAAGGGTTTAATAAATCATCAATACACTAGAATATTAGGAACAAAAGCAATGGTATTGAAGACATAGAGGGAAATGAAAGTTTTTCTCATGGGAAAGAAAAGGCAGGCCTCTGGAAGATAATGTCTTTAGGGAAGGAGTCTATTGAGAGATGGGCTACATGGGTGAGTTTATAAAACTTGAAGACTCTAATCCCAAGTAGCTGGACAGGTGGAATATGTGGAATGATGGTGAGGATCTTGTCTTGGGTTTGAATTATGAATAAGTGACTAAGTCATTTTAGAAGTATCTCAGCATCTCTCAGCTTCAGTTTTATTTCATTAAAAAAGATTTATCTAGGTATATTTTTATGAGAGAGAGAGAGAGAGAGGGAAAGGGAGAGCTGAGTACTTACTTGCTCTGGCAGATGAGATGCCAGGACTCATCCTAAACTGGAACTTCATGTCTGTAAGTCCTATGCTTTGCCACTGAGTTCTCTCAGCACAGTTTTGGTATTCTAACTGAAAATCTATTTAGTTTATAGAAAAAAATGACTATGTCATTGGGTAAGGTAACACAGGGGTAAATAAGATAATGATTGACATATAACAAATAGTGTTTAACAAAAGGTTGTGATGAAGATAATGGCATTGAGAACATTAGTAGTGACTACAAGACTTGTCCCACATGTTGTTTTCGACAGGCTGGCTTCACAGGCGGGTAACAGACCTCATGGTTGAGCTGTAGGCAGTATCTCTTTATTCATGCAGGATGCAGCACAATCTAAGCCGAGCTAAGCTAAACTAAAACTACAAACAATCTTGTCCTTATAAATATACTAGCCCAGTAGGGTGGGAACAGGATGCAACGCAGAGAGGGTGGAGAGAAAAGTGACTGGTGAAAATCAGGGTATGACAAGGAGAGGGGGCGGAGCAGGTGAGAATTCTATCACTGAACCACCAATGCCCTGGAGGGAGGGTGGTGCTTGTTAACAGAGGTTATGTAAATAGAATACAATGGTTATGTAAATAGAATGCAGTGTTAAGCAGGGGGGATTTAAACCAAATGAAACAGAAGGGGTTTTTAGAACCATACCAACACCCACAGTCACGAGAAAGTATCAAAACACCAGTGGGACTGATGGAGGGGAAACATAATGTTCCTTTTTTCTCTTCCTGTGCCTGAAAATTAGAAACTAGGCAAGAATCATCACTATAAATACTTTTTTCCTTTGTTTTTTAAGTTGGTGTCTGCTAGTTTGACAGAAACAAAATATTCCTTGTTACTCATTTGCTCTCATACTTCAAAGTAAATTACTCAGTGATACCATAATGATCTGAAAAAATTAATTTATCTTCAAAGCTTTTTTTTTTTTTCATTCATGAGACAGTTGAGTCATCCAGGGAGAATTTGAGATAATTACTTGGGAATCTAGGAAATGGAAATGACATTTTACAGTTAGGTTGTAACTAAACATAGGATAAGACTGGACTGTTTGTAACTCTCTCCTGGTGTATCTTATTATTGTGTAATAGGAACCTATAAAAATTAGCTGATGAAATTGAATATAAAGTATCATGCTTTCACAAAGCAATATAGAAAAGCCAAACTTTACTATTTATGTTCCTTGGTAAACATCATTAAGTCTAAATTCTGTGTTGCCCCCCAAAATATATTTTAGTATCTCCTGCAAAATTAGAGCTGAATTTTATGACTCTCTTTTCATGAGTATATGCTCTGTCAGCAGATGTTAACTGAAGATGCATGGAGAGGAGAAAGTCAACCTGACATCAGCCTCTTTCTAATACTTGCTGATGTATAAAACATGCCAGCCACCAGATCCCAAAGGCTGAAAGTAAACTGCATTGCCACAAAGAATAACATAAGTCTGTGTTCTTTGAAGAGAAGTGTTTTCACAAAAACATCACACACTGAATAAATAGTGAATTGTCTTACACTTTTCTTCTAGCTCCGTGACATCAGGGAGAGGCCAATTTTAACCCACACGTTGAGAGATGTTTGCAGGTGATAATGGACAGTGATGTAGCTGGATCGGTATATTCTTAGGTGTTCCCTGGCTATTGACTGTATCTTTGCTTTATTGTCCACAGTGTTCCAATTGTGGATAATGGTTCACCAGTCATTTAAGTTATTCATAGCATTAACCTGATGCTAGATCAACTATTGTCCTTTACAAAATCCAGTGATGTCACTGAGATTATACATGTGTGTATTTTGTATTTAGTTTTCACTCTGTTTCTCTTTGTATCACAGATTCTTTCCTTGAGATCAGAGACAAGAAGTATTATTTAGTGATACTGAGTAATGACCCCAAACGTTGTGGTTACGGTTCTGACTCTTTAACCATAGGTATGGTTGAACCTGAACAAACTATTTAACTGAGCCTGAAGTTTCTCATCAGTAATATTAAGGATTGGATTTAGTGATCAAACTTTCTTTCCATTTCTAAAATGCGGTGTGTCTGGCACCTATCATATGCCCTGTGGTGTGATGAGAGGATGAATGAGTTGCATAAAACACACCCTATGGCCAGAGGGAGCTTATATTCTTCTTGGGGGAATATGAAAGTCATTAAATTACAAATATGAGTTTACTATGTGATTACAATAGGTTATTAAGCAAACAAACTGTCAACAGACATGAAACTTTGTGTTAGATTCTGAATTAAGGCCTCTTCAAGAAAAATAAATGCCCTCTTTCCCTCCTTCCTTCTCTCCCTCACCTCCCTTTTTTATTAAAGCTGATCATTTCAAACAATGATTTAGTATTTTTTATTATCTTTATTTATTTATTGGACAGAGACAATCATAAATTGAGAGGAAGGAGTGATAGGGAGAGAGATAGAAATACACCTGTTGTCCTACTTTACCACTTGTGAAGCTTTCCTCCGGCAAGTGGCTACTGGGGGCTTGATTTGGGTCCTTGCACACTGTAACATCTGAGCTCAACCAGGTGTTCCACCACACCCAGCCCCCATTTGCTTCCAGAGTTACTGGGGTTGGGTGCTGGCACTATGAATCCACTGCTACTGGCTGACATTTTTTTTTTTTTTTATTTATTGGATAGAACAGAGAGAAATTGAGATGGTGACAGTAGAGAGGGAGAGAGAAATACACTTGCATACCTGCTTTGCCATTTGAGAAATATTCCCCTTGCAGGTGAGGAGTGGTGGATTGAACCTGAATTCCTCCCTGGTCCCCTGGGCTTCATACTATGTGCCCTTAACAGGGTGTGCTGTCACCGTCCCTCCCCCAACTGCCCTGCCTTCTCCCCTCTTTCTTTTTTCTTAACTTTTCTTTTTGTGTAGTTGAGACCTAATGCATGGGAAATTTTATGTCTCTAGGCCACAATTTTTTTTTTTATTCATATAGGGAGACTAAGCACATTTTATTATGTGATCATGGTGTTGAGTCATAAACTTGTAGCTTTTCATCTATGGTAATAAAGGGGGGGCATGTGGTGTGCCCTGCTCATGGATCTACTAAGGACCACTCTGGCTCTGATACATTTGATAACAGGTATTAAATTAGGAGCCTCAAACATGTGAGTCCTTTGATCCAGTTGTTGAGCTACACTTAAGCCCCCCTAGCTTGTCTTACTCTTTTAAAATTAAGTTTGTTTATTTATATTACTCTGGCATAAGCAATGCTAGGCTCAAACTCAGGCCCTCATGTAGGCAAATCAGGCACTCTATATGCTGCACTACCTCTTGGACCATGTCCCTAAAAACTCATAAACACAGTAATAGGACTGAAACATTATGTATATTATTTCTCGCTACTGATCATAACCACAAAGTGGAGGCTGTCGACTTAGCTGAGAAACTTGACAGGCAGAATTTTTTTTTTTTTTTTCATTTAAGTTGCACTGGATACAGCTAATTTGAATTGGGCAATTTGGGTAGAAAAAAGATAACTGGGACACTAGGACTCTCATGCCTTGCTGAGCAATAACATTTGCTGCTTGGAATAATGACTAGAATAATGATGTTTTCCCTGGCTATGTGGTGCGTGACTGACCCTCAATTTATCTTGTACAGAACACAGGTGAACACTCAGGTTTTCTTTGAATTCTTAGATTAATGTAAAATCACAGGAGTATCTTCTCAAGCGACCCTCAGGCTCTCCCATCTGGTTAGAGGCTTTGTACCACACAGGCAGAATAATTAATACTCATTTATATTAAGCACATTTATCCTAACTGCTGAAGCCTAATACTCACATAAATGGAATGAAGGATTTCAACCTTTATTGTTGCATGAACTCAGGAAGAAAGAGATTTAGCATGCATGTACCAAATACCCATTGTGCAGTAACAAGGGTCATAGAGTAGGTTTTGGGATAGGTTAAAGAAATGCAAGGGGCTTGTCTGACTGCAGAGATAACATTTTATTTTATTTTTTTATTTTATTTTTCCCCTTTTGTTGCCCTTGTTGTTTATCGTTGTTGTTGCATAGGGCAGAGAGAAATGGCTAGAGGAGGGGAAGAGAGAGAAAGGGAGAAAAAGAGACACCTGCAAACCTGCTTCACTACTTGTGAAGTGACTCCCCTGCAGGTGGAGAGCCAGGGGCTTGAACTGGAATCCTTATGCCGGGCCTTGCACTTCTTGCCATATGTGCTTAACCTACTGTACCACCACAAAGCTCCCCAGAGATACCATCTTACCTCAGTGTGATGCCAAGTGGAGACAGAATGGACCTGCACATCTAAATCATCAAAAATAAATATGAATATAGGTTCTATGCAATACTAGACACCATATGGGACACTCAGAAGATGAAAGGGAAGAATAAATAAATTATTATTGGCTTGTGTTGTGGCCTGGACATGTGTACGATGATATTGACAGTGCATACTGATTCCAGTAAAAAGAGAACAGGGTATTATTTGGTACTGAAGTGTGGCCTGGGAGACACCAGCCTTAGGAAGCTTGTATGTAACACAGGATAATGATCAGAAATAAGAGTTGGAGTTGGCTAAGCAAGTGTGAGTCAGGGGTTGTATATTAGGGAGAGAAAAGGGTTATTTGAAGAAAAGGAAAGACACAAGTCTGGTAATGTCATGGTGGTAGAAGTGAATGGTAGGAAAGGGGAATAGTGGGAGGAGGAATAGTGGACAGGGAACATAAGATATGAAGCATGAGAGAAAGACAGCATCCAGATTATAGAGGGTTTCGTAATGCGTACTTAGAATACCGAAAATTTGGAGTGAGTGAGAGAACTGTAAAAGGAAGTAGGTGAGAAGGGTAACTAAGTCTAATTAGATACTATTTCATTAGGAACTTTATACTGACTCACTGCAGACTATTGTTTACCTTTGCTTTCAGGTATATATTTTGCCCTAATTTATGGACACATGTGAACATATGCTCTATCTCATGGGACCTGGTCTATATATAGGCTTTGGGATTTTGTTAGGAAGTGAACCAAGCATGGACTGCAAAAGCTGAATAAGGGCAAGAGACTGGCATACTTTAATGATGACTCTTTATTTGCTATCAGGCCACCCCATCAGCTGGGGCCCTATTTTGGGAGTCCCGAGATTTCCAAACAGACATGATGGGCCCTCTCGCCTTGTTACCGGTCAACTCTATCAGGAACAATAAAATAGATCCCTTTATGGACCCCCCATAGGACCTTACCCTCAACTTGGATCAACACCGGTAGAGAATGTTCTATCTTCTGAAGGGAGGCTGGACAACATACTCTATGCTACACCTGAGGAAGATGGGTCTGATATTGGGGCAGCTTGGAATATTTCCACTCATGACCACAGAATGTAAGCTCAGATCTACAGGGATGCAGAGGTCAAATAGGATCCTAAGCTGAATATAAGCCCAAGGCCAAATAAAATAGATGGGGTTTGCAGTCAACAATATTCATACCCCTTTCCCATATTTGGGAGTTACTCTCTTCCCTGATCCAGCTTTCTGTTCCTTGTACAGCCATGACATCATCTCCCCAGACAATAACTTGGATCCACATGCATATCAGATTTCAGGCTCAGGGAAAAAAAGCTAGTATAATCATGGGCCCTTTGAAATATAACTAAAATATGCCTACTAGCTATCTACAAAATGGAGGACCCCCCAACTCTTCATCTGCACTATTACAGCCTCTAGGTTCATGATTGTTTAACAATTTGTTTGGCTTTGTATGTTAACTCTCTTTTCAGCCACCAGGTTCCAGAAGCTAGTAGGATGCCAACCAGACTTCCCTGGACAGACAATCCCACCAGTGTGTCCTGAAGCTCCAATTCCCCGGAGCCCCACCATACTAGGGAAAGAGAGTGGCAGACTGGGAGTATGGATCAATCTTTCAATGCCAATGTTCAGCAGGGAAGCAATTACAGAAGCCAGTCCTTCCACCTTCTGCATCCCACAACGACCTTGGGTCCATGCTCCCAGAGGGTTAAAGAATAGGAAAGCTATCAGGGGAGGGGATGAGATACAGAGTTCTGGTGGTGGGAATTGTGTGGAGTTGTACCCCTCTTATCCTATGGTATTGTCAATGTTTCCTATATATATGAACACTGAAAATTTTCTAAGAACAATGGGAAAGTCCTTGGCACGTTTCATGCAGGCATCTTGTACATTGAAATTCAGCTGGTGGTAGGAGAATACAGTAATACTATGGTTAGATCCAGGAGTTCAAGTTCAGTGTTAATTATATTTGGACTAATTATCACTTCTTTGGATTTAACATAAGAATTTGTTATTCAAGTAGTAACTATAACATTTGTGCTAATATTCTTCTTGATTTTTGTTGGTGGATTAATTTTCTAGATAGTCTGTTGACATCATCTCCACTCTTGAAATGCAGAACACTCTTTGTTTAGGGTGGTACCTGACTTCACAGGACATTTCTGAACAACATGGAGATGATTAATATATGTGGCCAGCATATAACAAATGTAGGACCGAGTGCTTGATTTACACAGAATCTGGGTGTTTTCCAACTCTGATGTTTGGTCACTGAGTTATCAGTCTTATAAAGAGACATTCTCAAGTTGGGGAGATATTAGTGGTTATGCAATAGACTTTCATGCCTGAGACTCTGAAGCCCCAGGTTCAATCATTAGTACCACCATAAGCTAGAGCAGAACAGCTCTGTCTCTATTTATTTTTCTTAATATCTCTTTCCTTAAAATAAATAAAATACTGAAAAATTAAAGATACATTCTCTATTTTCAATAGCAGAATAATAACTCGACTTGATATTTTACAAAGGGTCACTGGTATAGTGTCTAATCTGAGAAACTAAGTTTAGATAAGTTTAGAATAAGATAGAAGATATAAGATATCTGGAACTGGGACTATGAGTTAGGTTAGACTTCTTGACTGAATGCCTTAGATGAATCTATACACACCAATAGGATGGGGAGTAGAGTGGGCTGCACTCCACTGTCATCTGCAGTCTACTGTCTACTGTTGTCATTCACTCAAAAACATAAGATCTTAGGTAACTCTGTTTACTTTTCTATTTTCAGTGTTTTTTTTCTTCTTAGTGAGTTAATAATGATTGACAAGATTGTGGGATAAAAGGGGTGCAATACTATGAAATTCCCACCACCAGGCTTTCTAATCCTATCCCCTCCATTGGAAGCTTCCCTATTCTTGAGAGCTTGTTTGGAGGTTCTAGCAGGGTCCGTCTCTATTCGGGAAGGCCGTCCTCTTTGACCCAGCGCGCAGCTTCGGGAGGGACGCACATGAAGCAGTGAGGGAGGAAGTGGACACCCGCCTAGCCAGACAGATCAACCGAATCAACCTTGGCGATCAATAGGGTGACAGATGTCACACCCAGATCGCCCTCATATCTGGAAGCTTCCCTATTCTTTATCGCTCTGAAAGTGTGGACCAGACATCTTTATGGGATGTAGTCTGGCTTCTGTAATTGCGTCTCTGCTAGATATGGGCTTTGACAGGTCAATTCATACTCCCAGCCCTTTTCTATCTTTCACTAGTGGGGAAGGACTCTGGGGAGGTGAGGTTCTAGGTTACATTGGTGATGTCATCTGCCCCAGAAAGTCAGGTTGGTGTCATGGTAGCATCTGGAACTTGGTGGATGAAAAACATTAAGATACTGAGTCGGGTGGTAGCGCAGTGGGTTAAGCGCACGTGGCGCAAAGCGCAAAGACCAGCGGAAGGATCCCAGTTTGAGCCCCCTGCTCCCCATTGCAGGGGAGTCGCTTCACAAGCATGAAGCAGGTCTGCAGGTGTCTGTCTTTCTCTCCCCCTCTCTATCTTCCCCTCCTCTCTCCATTTCTCTCTGTCCTATCCAACAACAACATCAATAACAACAAGGGCAACAAAAAGGGAATAAATAAATATTTAAAAAAAATTAAAAAAAAGAAAAACATTAAGATAAAAAGCAGAACAATTCAACAATTTGTTTGGCTTTGTATGTTAACTCTCTTTTCAGCCACCAGGTTCCAGATGCCATCATGATGCTGACCAGGCTTCCCTGGACTGAAGACCCCACCAATGTGTCCTGGAGCTCCGCTTCCCCAGAGACCTACCCTACTAGGGAAAGAGAGAGGCAGACTGGGAGTATGGATCAACCAGTTAATACCCATGTTCAGCAGGGAAGCAATTACAGAAGCCAAACCTTCCACCTTCTGCAACCCACAATGACACTGGGTCCATGCCCCCAGAGGGATAGAGAATGGGAAAGCTATCAGGGGAGGGCATGTGATATGGAGATCGGGTGGCGGAAATTGTGTGGAGTTGTACCTCCCCCATCCTATGGTTTTGTTCATGTCTCCTTTCTTAAATAAAAAAAATAAAAATAAAATTTCCTTCTATCTCTGTGCAAAAAAAAAAAAAGCAGAACAATTTCTTTAATAATCAGGAACCTAAAGGTAAGGAAATAGCAGATGAGTCTTCATGTTGGAAGAAGCTAGGAAGTTTGTTTTAGTTGTATTTCAAGGGGCCCACGACTTTACTAATTTTTGCCTGAACCAGCAGCTAACATGCAGGTGGGTAAAAGTACTGTCTGGAAAGATGGCACCAGAGTTGGGAATAGGACTAGAAAACCGGATCAGGGAAGAGAGTAGCTCCTAAATATGGGAAAAGTATAAAAATACCATTAACTGTAAACCCCATATATATGACCTAAGGCCCATGTCTATTTGAATTAGCACAGGAGCTTATTTAACCTCTGTATCCCTGTCAGTCTGAGCTTGTATTCCATGGTCATATGTCCGTGTAGCTTCACGCACGGGAGACAGACAACCAGGGACTCATGGCTGAGTGGTACGCAGTATCTCTTTATTCATGCAGAACACAGAACAATCTAAGCCAAATTAAGCTAAACTAAAACTAACTAAACTAAACTCACAATCCTATATATACTCACCAAGTAGGGCGGAAACAGGATGTGACGTAGAGAGGGTGGAGCGAAAAGTGGCTGGTGCAAATCAGGGTGTACTAGAGGGGGCGGAGCAAAAAGACAACATGAACCAGTGGGGATTAAATGAATGCCCTGCAGGCAGGGTGGTGCTTAGTTAACAGTCGTTATGTAAATAGCATACAGTCTTAAGCAGGGGGGATTAAACCAATGAAACAGAAGGGGTTTTAGAAGCATACCAACAGTCATAGGTAGGAAAATTCTAAGCTGCACTCATTTCAGGACCAGCCTACCTCAAGAGGCAGAGTATGTTGACCCTGCCACCCTTTGGAGAGTGGGTCAGTCCCTACGGTTGTTGTTCTACATTAAGGGCAATGTCCTATAGAGGCCCACAGAGGATTTATGATGTTGTTCCTGATGGAGATGACCAGTGATGGTGGTTAGAAGAAGTCTAGTCCCATCATATCTGTGTGGGAACCCTAGGATTCCCTGATTAGAGTCCTGGATGATGGGGTAGTCTGGTAGTGACCTAAAGGGGCATTATTAAAGTCTGTCAGTCTCTTGCCCTTATCCATCTTCTGTAGTTCTTACTTTATCTGACATAGATAGGCTTAGAGTGGTAGAGAGAATTGAAATAGGAAGTAGGTGAGGAGGGTATATAGGTGTAAGTAGAAAATATTTGATTAAGTACTTTTTGGTGTCCTTTTCTAGGTCTTTCTTCTTGTTTGTTGTACTTATTGAGTCACTGCAAACTATTGTGCACTTTTACTTTGAGGTATATACTTTTCCCCAACTTATGCATACATGTTCACATGTGCATATGTGCCCTGTCTCATGGCCCTGGTCTATATCTAGGTTCTATGACTTTGTTAGGAAGTGTCCCACCTGAAATGGAACTAAGGAGTCCTATGAGCTATTAAAGGTCTCATCAGAGTATTGAAGCTGGAGGGTTGACAGACTAGGCCTGTTGTCTCTGGAAATAGTCTATTTACTTTTTTTAAAATGATTTTATTGGATACAGACCACACAGTTAAATTACATATTTGAAAAATCTGACACTTGACTCCTTTTGTCATGGCTTGACAGTATCCTTTAACTCCAGTGGACCAGAAAAATGCAGTGCACCATTATTTCTCTTACCAAGGGCACTAAAACTGATGAATTGAATCAGGAATAGCTAAGATGGCATATCAGAACCACGTAGCACCCTTAAGTACCTCTTCCTCTCAAAATTTAATTAGAGAAACCCTCCCCATTCAAAGTAAAAAATTATGTGGATCATACATGTGTATAGTAATTTCCACCCTGGAAAGTTTTTAAATTGTCAATTACAAAGATTTTTTATGATAACAATCATGTGTTACATATGTTTCCTTGAGTTTCTGTAGTGTCTTCATAGCCCTCTAAAATGTATATTCCAACTTCATCTTCACACATGTATAAGGATGAGAAGATATTAATTTCCCTATTTTATAAATGAAAAGATAGATGCACAGAACAATGAAATGAGGCAGTCGTTACTGTTACTAGTTGCTATTTGTTTAGAAGTAATGGAACCAGGTCTTCTGAATAACACATTTTCAGCATGGGAGTTTAAAATATGAGACATAACCGGGATCAAGTCCCAAGTGTACCATAATTAGCAGAAATTAATCATCAAGATCAATGTTCCTAACCCTTGGCTTCCTCATTTAAAAGGTGGGGCTAATTATAAAAATCTACTTCTTAGTCTAGTTATGAGGATCCAGTAAGCTGACATGTA
Organism: Erinaceus europaeus; assembly: GCF_950295315.1. Classification (NCBI taxonomy): domain Eukaryota; kingdom Metazoa; phylum Chordata; class Mammalia; order Eulipotyphla; family Erinaceidae; genus Erinaceus; species Erinaceus europaeus. The sequence continues at coordinate 51,757,403 of NC_080163.1, read as the reverse complement.
GACAGTGCTTCATGCTGTGCCCTTAATATAGTAAGCACTCAAACATGGTTAGGTATCACTAAGACTTTTCCCAGGCTACATTTCACACTGTGTTGTACTGTGATCTGTATCAAAAGTATGAAGTGTTGTAGCTTCAGTAAATAAAAAAGAATAGCAAGACACCAGTGTCTTAACACTGTGTCTGCATTTAACAGCAGGCCACTCTCATTTGCCCAAACTACTTTCCCCAGCAGGAACTGCTCAGGACAGTCTCTTTCCTCTTTTCTGCTGGCAAAGGTTTTGCCTTCACATATCTTTCTGCACAGCAGGCTGTGGTTGTTCTTCCAACTTGGCCACATTTACCTTTGATTCCAGATAAAACAGAGAACTAGATATATCTGAGCTTGCATGAAAAGCTGGCAGCCTAAGCCTGGAGTTGGACTTGCTTTGTGCTCCCACTACTTGCCTCTCCACCAAGCTGTTGCTTAGTGAGACAAGCCAGAAAGAGAAAGACAGCACTGAAAGATCTCACTTATAGGTGGAACTTAAGAAGAAAGGACAGTAAGGGAGGACATACGTGAAACTTGGACTAGGTGTGTGTCTTGCACCGAAGCAAAGTACTTTGGGAAGGAGGAGAAGGGAGAGTGTGAAGGGACACTAGGGTTCTGATGTGTCTCCTAGACACCAATCAAGGGGAAATGAGAGGCTGTGCCTTTGTGTTAAAGACTATACTATAAGCCATTAATTCCCCCCAATAACATTTTTTAAAAAGCCTTGCATATTTTCTGAGTTAAAGTGAGATGTTGGGGAGCATTTGTGCTATACTGAAGTAAGTTGGGTGGTTGTACCTGCCTTTCCATGGCCACTCTACACACTACATGTTTACATGAAGACATGATTTTAGCATTTGACAAAGTGGGATTTTTTTTTCATAATTCTGCTCTCTTTGGATGAGGTTTCTAATGGCAGAAAAACCAAGATGTCCAGATATATTTTGGCTAAGCTGATATAGTGCACAAAATGTAGAATACCCAAAGTTTAAAATTGCAGAATTTGAGGATAACTACTGAGGAAAAAGTCCCTGAGTGAATGGAGAGCAGGGCCAACTCCTACATCTAGAAGAAGAGTTGCCCTTCTTCCCTTACTTCCATTTGCGGGGTGGGGTGGGGGCGGGGTGGAGTGTGGTGGTGATGGTTCAGGTTCCTGTAGTTCAGTATTTGCTTATTCTTTCATTCAACTAGTTCTGTTGTTTATTTGTTGAGCAAAATGCAAGTAAACAATGTTGTCTTTATTTTCTAGTTGCAAGAGCTTCATGAAAAATGATCAGGACCAAAAGAATGGTTCCTTGGGCAGGCTGCATGTCTTTTCATGTGTGCAGCCCAGCTTCAAATCTTAATACCACTTGGGAATATTGTAACAACAAGGGAAACTGTGGTGCTGTGTGTCTTTCCTGCTCCCTGTTTTTATCTGAATGAAGAAGCAACCCGGGACAGGAGACATTGTGCATGTATGATGCCCTGACCCATAAAAAAAAAATCACAGAAATATATAGCTACTAATTGCTAAATTCAAAGGTCCATGAAAAAGATGCCCCCCTCCACATACACCAACTTATAGATATTAGTGGGCTGGTGAGATATCTCCTATAGAAGTCTGCCTGCTTTGCCTGTGGCTGACCCAGATTTCCACCCAGCTCCCATGGCAGTGTATGTGCATGTGTGTGTGTGTGGGGGGGGAGTTTCAGTGCTGTGATCTCTTTCTTTCTCTCTGTTTGTGCATCTGTCTCTGTTACTCTCTTCCCCTCCCTTCCTGAAAAAACTGGGCTGGAACAATGTTAAAAAAAATAGAAAAGAATTGACATAGACATACAACATAAAATATTTTTCATCTGTAAAAAGAAATGAAGTTCTTATATATGCTGTAGTATGGATGACTTCTGAACACATGTTGCTAAGTGCTAAGCAGAACTCAGACATAAGAGACTACATGCATAGTCTTTGATCCTATTTATGTGAAATATCCAGAATGGATTTATTCATTGAGACAGAAGATGAGGTCCAGGGAATAGAGTGACTGGGGGAAGTAGGAAGAGAGTAGTAGTAAATTATAGGGTTGCTTTTGCAGGTGATGAATACAATTTATTATGAGAGTTCATTTCCTCATCTCACGACTTCTTATGTTTCCAGAGCCAGCAACATCAAGTTAAGATAGTCTCAGGCTATAATCTCTGTGTCTTTGTTTTTTTTTTTTTTAACCTCTCTACTTTGTTCTTGAAACAAGGACATTGGATCCATTTGGATAAAACATAATAATCTCACTATTTCAATGTCATCTGATTAACATGTTCAATTCCTTACATTATCTTTATTCCCCTTTGCCTTAAATATATAATATTCAAAATTCCTGGGGTGGGGCATGTGCATTTTGGTGAGTCAATATTCAGTCTACCACAGAGGTAATGCAGAGGTATGTGGGATATCAATCTCTTCTACTCTCCCTCTTTATCTATGAAGCACAAATTTTATGTAGGCTACTACACAACCCTTCTCCAAATTGAGAGTACCTGAGGCATTCCCTTATCCAATTATTTGATAGACATTATCTTCTGTCTGAAAGTTGTTAAAAGCTGAGCTGATGGAGTACCTGAGACTGCTGAAATATTGAAAAAAGGGATGGTAGAGAGATAATAAAGTATTACAAAGAATTACGTATGTGTGTGTGGGGGGAGAGGTATGCATTTTACAGCTCCTATTCATATTGCTTGGATGGGGAGGAAATGAAACTTTTCCCTGGATTGAGTAGAGTCTTCAAAAGGTGCCTTGATGTAGGGAAATTATGAGGATATTGTTGAACATGGTGTGGGACCTCCTATTAAAAACGGGAGTCTGATGGCATGACCTTTCTTGTTAGTCTCTCTTTACTTGAGATTGAGCATGGAGGAAAAAAGACCACCAGGAAATGTCTCCTCTGTAAGCCTCCCTGCTTCACAAAGGACCCTGCATGCAGCCCATTTCCTTGTTCTCAAACCAGTTGTTTTGTTTACGCAGAAGTTAATAGAAGTCCATCTTCTTTGATCACACATGGCCCACACATCATTATTCTGCTCTGTCAAACTATAACCAAGAATATCCTCTTTACTGATCAACCCACTCTGGCCCTTCTAATCCTACATGATCTATTTCCTCTCTGTCTGCTAGTCATTGATAACCCTACTTCCTTCATCCCTTCTATCAACTAAACCCCTTGTTCAACATTTACTAGAGATGCTCTGATCTTTTCTCAACTTCCTATTTCTCTTTGTCCCTCTTCTCCAAAACCATATATGGAATGGATAACTTGCTTCCTCCTACAACCCCTTATAAACCTACTTTGCTGTTCAATAAACGGATTGCCCATGAGACAGGTCGCTGGGTCTTCTGACGCCATGACACTAGCATCAGGCATAGAGAGAGATCTGTACGGCTCCACCCTGCTGCCCTGGAACATTCTCTTAGGCCCCTGCATCTGGTGCACAACAGAGTGGGTAAGCCAGGAGTTTGTGCCCAGGAAAGAGGTCCCCCAAAGCCTGACACCTTGACATGTCCTCTATATTTCCTTGTCCTTGGGAGGGTAATCTGTTACAAAGTGGATACATGCACAGTAATAGGATGGGTGCCCAGAAGAGAGATGGTGATGAACTGAGAGGTCATAGTCATGGCATTCTTCCTAGAGGAGTAATTACAAAGTATATTTCACCAAAGTTTGAATTGCTTCTGCAAAAGGGGGTCTGCCAGCCTTAAGGAAGTTTCTCTTGGAGATGAAGGCATTTTACTCAGCATCATTATATAGAAACTAAGACAAGATATGCATTCCTTGAGGTTATTAGGTCCCAATAAGAAGGCAAGAAGTAAACAGATCAACCCCTTCCCTTTTAAACTAAACCAAAGAAGCCATGAATTCTTCCTTAGCATTGAGAATGACAAGAGGAGATTGGAAAATTATTGGAAATATAAAAATAATTACATGTTTGAAATGATCCAAAGTTCATACCTCTCAGAGTTAAAATAATTATTATAATGACAGCTAACACTCTATAAGTCTCAGATACCATTTACTAAGTGCTTTTTGTGTATTAATTCAGTTAATCTTCAAAAGTAATCCTGTGGATTGGGTAACATAGTTATATCCATTTTAGAGATGAATTTTAAATCAGAATTAGAATAATTAATGCACCCAGTGTTACATAGCTACATAGTTACATAGTTACAGTCATAGAACTGGTATTTGAACCTGGGGTTTGATATTAAAAAATTAATATTTGCGAAGAATCAGCTTTTATGTTTTTAAGTATTAGAATACATTGATGAGGAATTGAGGTAAGAATGATCTCCCCGGTTACTTGAATTCTGTTTTTCTCTTTCTTCTTTTTATCCATGCAGAATATTTAAGGAATGCCAGGGAAATGTAAGAGAAATGATTACTGGAGAGGAAGAGGGGTAATGGATGAGATTATGTAGCACCTTGGAGCTTCTGCAAGGACTTTAGTTTTTCTATTGGTATAATGAGAGGACCATGGAAAAGTGATTAGCAGAAGAGTAATATAACACTTCTGTTGTAGAGAATTACTCTGGCTATTGTCTTAAAGTGGCAGGGGGTGAGAAAGGGATTGATTAAGTATGGTCCCTTAGGGAGCTGCTTTCACAGTCCATAACAAAAGTAGTAGTGACTGGATTAGTAAAAGGAAGAAGACAAACCCAGACATAGGTCCTGCATATGTTTTGAAATAGTGTTAATATGACTCACTAGTATATTGATTCTGACATAAAAGAAAGTAGGTACTACTAAATCTATAAAAAACAACTCAGTGGAGAAGCAGCTATAGAAGCCAGAACTCCTACCTTCTGCTCCCCATAAACAACCTTGATACCTACTCTCAGTGGGGGGAAAGTGATAGGATGAAGATAAGAGGACTCTGCACTACAGCTCCATCAGCACCCAGAGAGAGAGAAGCAAAAGGAGACATATGGGGGTAGCTATGATGTTATGAGTGGCTTAGAGGGGAAGAGAGGATTGAATCAGAGAAAGAATGGGCAACTATGTATTAATATGGACAGATAGTTGTAGAGAAGATGGTTGACCCATGTATAAAAATTTAGGGGAACTGTGGTGGATGGTAGTGGGGAGAGTAAAGATTCAGAACTCTGGTGGTGGGAATAGTGTGGATTAAAACACTGTCGACATGTAATTCTGTCATATATATATATATATATATATATATATATATATGATGCTGTCATTATATATATATATATATACATATATATATGTTAGGGTTGTTGTAATCATTATAAATGTGAAGTGTATGAATAGTTTTATTGTCAAAAAGTAGTCATGTAAAATATTTTGATAAGTGAGAGGTAAAGAATGTGAATAGAAATGGGTTTATGTGAAGACATATTCACAAGAGTGTTTTTCTGTGTGAATATTTTGTTCATTTGTCATAGCAGGAAAATTGTGAGAACTTTTGCTTTGGAGGGTGTTACTTGTTGAATTATGTTCCCTGACTCCATCAGCTCCATTTATTTGGTGGTGGGGTTGGGTTATATAGAGATTTAAACAAAGAACACTCTTCAAATATGTCATAAATTACAAGTTTCTTAAAGGTCAGCTTGGTATGACAATAGTTGATGCAATACATAAAGTTCAGAACAATTAGTTTCCTGATGCAGGCATTTAATTATCCAAAGGCATTTGAGACATCAAAGACCACCAGGAAATAAGATTTTGGGGGCTTTTCAGTGTGTGACAGGATGTGTTCTTCCTCTGTGATCAAAAGGTGAAGTGTATGTGTGAACTTTGAGTAAAAGAACTTTAAAGCAGGCAACCATTTGGCTGACAGCAGGGGGAACTAAGTGGGGGAGAATGTAGGCTTTTCGTGAACTTGAGAGTCTAACAAGGGAGAGCTGAGTCTGCAAGACTTTTCCCTCTTGGCTCATCTCTAAGGAGAGAGGCTAACAAGAGGGCTGTCTTTCCAGACCTCCATCTGAGGATGTGGGGAGCTTCCCTAAGCTCTACCAAGCTTTCACATAGTCCCACAATGGGAAAGGTGTTTAAATACTATTGAGTCTAAACCCCATCGATTTGATGTGATCTGGGGCCCATATTTAGCTTAGGAACCTATGTGACCTCTGCATCTCTATAGATCTGAGCTCACATTATGTGGTCATGAGTAGGAACGTTCCAAGCTGCCCCAATTTCAGGAACCATCTTCTTCATGTGGAACATAGAGTATGTTGTTTATCCTTCCTTCAGAGGATGGAACTTTCTCTACCATTGTTGATACAAGTTGAGGACAAGGTCCTATAGGGGCCCACAAAGGGTTCTATTGTGTTGTTCCTGATAGAGATGGCTGATAACATTGGGGAGAGGGGTTTATTAGAGGTCTAGGCCCAGCATGTCTGTTTGAGAATCAGTGCTCCTGTCCTGATTCATTGTGGTAGCAGTTTTATTTGCTCTTAATTTAACCATTTTTTTTTATTGATGTGGTTTGTATTCTTCTGTTCTGTCATTCTTCAGTTGTTGTGTATTGTGTACTAGCCATGCTATACTAAAGACTTTTCACAGATGCAGTCACCAACAACCTCAGACATGACAATACCAACTAAAGCAAGGATTGATGCAGATCAACCAATACCAATTAGCCAAACAACACCTCCAGTCTGAGAAAAAATAGCAAACAAAACCAAAGGAAAAAGAAAGAGAAAGGAAAAAATGAAAAGCAAGAGTAGACAATTATGAAAATCTACTTTCCACTATTAAGTTCTAGAGATAGCAAGAGGAGTAAGGAAAATAGAAAAGACAGACAGACACACAGAGAGTTTACTCCAAGTCATATTCCTCACACAAAAAATAATTCACAAATGAGTGTCAGTGAATTAAGAAAGAAAAAGAAGGAGGAAAAAAGAAGAATAAATAAAGAAAAAAGAAAAGAGCAGTGGAAAGAAAGGCTTTTTAAAAATAGCTAGGAGGAGAGATAAAGGAGAGTGGAGGGAAGAGGGAGAGAGAAACAAGTTCCTCTTACAGTAGATAGACACTCAGTCACCTATCAATGTAAAAACAACAACAGTTAATTTTGGTCAACTTGAAGAGGAGGGAAAAGGAACATGCATATATAATAATAGTAATAATAAAATAAAATAGATTTAAAAGCCCTAACAGTCAGTCTATAACTTGGACCACTTCAGATTGGCTGCACACAGCCTGAGCAAAGACAACCAATCATAAGAAGTATATAAAAAAAAAACCCTCCATGTAGTCTTTCCCAGGCAGGGCTGAAGCTCTGATTGGTTAGGTATTTTGTCACTCAATAGAGCTCCAGCCACCTAAGAAAAAGAGAGAGAGAGAGAGAGAGAGAGAGAGAGAGAAAGAAAAAGGCTTGGGATGACACTCCTGCTGCTCCAAGAATCTTGGTAAAGAAGATAGCTCTGCAGGAAGCCTGCTAGGAGCAGCTGGCCAGCCGCCAGTGGGGCTGGTTCTGGGGTGGTGGTGGGGGGAGCTTGAGTTCAAAAATAGTGAAGCCAAAGATTTTCCTTTCTTTGTCCACTTGGTTTCTGTTTGCCAGCCCAAGAGTGGGTTATAAGACTCTTTTTTGGTGTCACCCTGACCAGCCTTTATTCACCCTTTCACTAGTTACCCTACCCTCTCCAAAGAATCCCAGGTTGTAAGCCACTTTTTTTTGGAGCTCACACTAGGTGTTGTTTCCAAGTCACTATCTTGGCTCCACCCTTGAATATTTCCTCTTTTATTAGCACATCCATAAAAATGAGATGAACAATTTAGCCACTTTGATAGTCTGTCTTACTTGCAAGTTATTTGAACTTTATTAAGTTGCATTGCTTAGATACAACCTAATCTTGACAGATTTGCAGTCTGGGATTTTCACCACTATAATGGGTCATAACTGGTGAGGATGTTATTTGATGTTCTAGGTGATGATGTAACGATCTAATTGCTAACCTTTATAAAATTTTTATGGCTTTTTTTTTTTTGAAGTTTCATGATGGAAGCATGCATATCAGAAAAATCTCCAAATAGCAATAGACCAAAAGTAAAAAAAACTGCCATGTTCCTTTATGATGGTAGCAATAAAATACATGCCAATTCCAGTGGGATGAATAAATCTTGCCTCTAAGGTAGGGACAGTGTGAAACAACCTCTCCTCAGTGAACAGATTCCTCCTCTTTAACAGTAATATTGTGCTAACATGTGGACTATGATGGTCTGCCCAACATTCTTCATAAATAAAAGTAGCTGGCTGTAAGAAAACACTTAAGTAGCTGAGACTTCATCATTATTTATCATGTAGACTTTGTATAGGAATACTCTCAAAGTGCAACAGCAAGCACCATCTTCCCCTGAAGAAAACAGCTGACTAAGAGGAAAACTTAAAAGAGAAAAGAATTCAGTGACATATGAATTTCCATGCTATAATCTTCTTAGTTTTATATATGGCAAAGAACATAAAATCATTATTATAATGCAGGACTTATAAATTCCCACTGAAGCAAGTTTATATGGCATAATGGCTAGTCTAATTATTTGGGTGATGAAGAGAAAAGGCTTATTTTCTTACTGATCTTTCAGTCATTGAAAATAGATGTGGATAACCAAATCTTCAATACGTTTCTCTCTTCATCTTAATTCCACTGATAGGAAGAGTAGTTGAGTGTCAGGATGGCTGAGTGGTCTAAGGTCTGCGTTTAGGAATAATAGTTGAAATATGATGGTTGGCTTGCAACAGATCATACTATCTTCTGGGACACAGAGAACATTCTACTGCCTATGCTTCTTCCATGTGGAGAGATCTTTACTAGGGTGTACTTGGCCTCTCTTTCATTCTTCACTTTATTAAAAGTGACAGTTTTGACTGGTGAGTTTGGGAGAATTATCTAAGCACTGATTAGACCCTTTCCTTTTTTTGTTTTTGGGAAAAACTCTGCTAACAGAAAACATTCCTTCTGTGTATCTCCTTTCTGTCTACAAGTATTCAAGGAACAGACTTCCAAGGGAGAGGCCTTATATGCTCCGGAATTACCAGAAGATAAAACTGGGTAAGTCTGTGGAATAATAAGATGAATTTACTATTGATTTAATTGTCTAATAAACTTCACATTTTATCCAGCATAATGTTTATTGATAATAAAGTTGATATTTTAATTTTATTTTTACTTATTTATTAATTTTGTTTATTTTATTGCTACCAGGATTATCACTAGGGCTCCCTGACTGCCAGATAAACTATTGCTCCCAATGGCCTTTTCTTAAAACTTTTTTTATTTGATAGGATAGAGAGAAATTGAAAGGGGAGGAAAGATAAAGAGGAAGAAAGACACTTGCAGTACTACTTCGCCATGTGTGACATACCCCTACTGCAGGTGGGAACCAAACCCAGGTTCTTTCACACTGTAACAAGTGCTCTTTACTGGGTACACCACCACCCAGCCCCGAATTTATCTTGACTCTTATAATTATCCTCATAGCTCTGAATCTTGTTAGGAGAAATGAAGACTTGTTTATTTACTACTGCTATTATGTTATTTATTATTATTACTGCAGCTTCATCTATGAAAGTTATATGCTCTATAGTCATAGAGGAAATAGTTTTTTTTAAAGATAAGACATGATTTCTTTATTCATGTAAAGTGATGTCAGTTATTCACATTGATAAACTATTTCTGTAATCATTTAATTTTTTTTTATAAAAAGGAGACATTGAAAAAACCATAGGATAACAGAGGTACAACTCCACACAGTTCCCACCACCAGATATCCATATCCCCTCCTCTCCTCTGTTTCCTAGTCTTTATCCCTCTGGGAGTATAGACCCAAGGTCATTGTGGGATGCAGAAGGTAAAAGGTCTGGCTTCTGTAGTTGCTTCCCCACTGAACATGGGCATTGAAAGGTCTATCCATACTCCCAACCTGCCTCTCTCTTTTGCTAGTAGGGTGATGCTCTCTAGAGAAGCAGAACTCCAGGACACATTTGTGGGGTTGTCTGTCCAGGGAAGTCTGGTCGGCATCATGCTAGCATCTGGAACCTGGTGGCTGAAAAGAGAGTTAACATACAAAGTCAAACAAATTGTTGACCAATTATGGACCTAAAGGCTGGGATAGTGCAGATGAAGAGTTGGGGGGTCCTCCATTTTGTAGGTAGGTAGTAGGCATATTTTAGTTATTTATATATATATTCCAAAGGGCCTGTGACTATGCTAGTATTTTTTTTTCCCTGAGCCTGAAATCTGATAGGCAGGTGTATCCAAGTTATTGTTTGGGGAGATGATGTCATGGCTGGAAAAGGACCAGAAAGCTTCATCAGGAAAGAGAGTAGCTCCCTAATATGGGAATGGGGTATAAATATTGTTGACTGTAAAGCCCATTGATTTGATTTGGTATGAGGCCCATAATTATCTTAGGAGCCTATGTGACCTCTGCATCCCTGTAGATCTGAGCTCACATTCTGTGGTCATGAGTAGGAACATTCTAAGCTTCCCCAATATCAATCCATAGAAGAAAATAGTTTAAAAAGTTTATATTTATTTATGAAAGAATTTCTCCTTTCTTCTTCCACTTTTCATTTTTAGTATTATTTCTATTGATTCTCAGAGGAATAGCAATGTGCTGATACTGGTTGCATTGCTTTTTGTCTCTAGCCAAGCCCTGAGATTTTTTTTTCCCCTGGTGGATATGAAGAGTGAGTATGTAGCACATTTAGTAAGATAAAAAGTAGCTTATCCAGAAGTACATTTGTAGACTGAATTAATTAAGAATATGTCAGTTACTCAGTCATTGGTATTCTGTGATCTCTTGCCTCTTCATTTTTCTTGTTTGGCAGAGGTTTAATAGTATTTTTGTAGTTATTTTTCAGTTTCCATCATTGTGAGAATGTTTCATAGGCCATGTGACTTGAGGTATATAGCAGAAATCTGTTGATTTTGTAGTAGTCTAGAACCAATTAACCATTTTTTTCATAACTGTATTTAATTTCTCAGTGGAATAATCCATCCCCTCTTCTCTTCCTAAACTTCAAGTAGATTTTATTCTGTTTCAAAGCTCTTGGGTGGTAAAAGCAAAATCATGTGATCACACAGTAGTCATGTCTGAGTGTTTATATCTCTATAGGTTTATATCCTTCTAGACACAGTAATTGCTTCATGGATAGCTATAGGATCCAGTCACAGCCAATGTAACTTAAAGATGGACACATTCACTTAGACTTACTAGTATGTAGGCCTGGGAATTCTGTCAGCCATTTTGCCACCATGGAAAGCCTTGAAGTGAATGCAGAGAATTGAGGATGACATCATCTGAAATTCTGTATGCAGGTATAGCTATCCTGGAGTTTTTAGTTAAATGACCCAGTAAACTTCTATTTTTGTTTGAACCATTTATTTTTGTCTCTTACAACCATAAAGGATCCTACCAAGGGCTGGGTAAATTAAAGAGTTGATATATCTGCCAGATGACTAGACATGACCAAGCTTCTTGGCTTACACTGCCTGCATTACTGATTTAGCAATTGTCTGAAATACATGAGAAGTTAAATACACCTTTTATCAAGACTTAGCTTTTGAGATATACAATTGACTTGGGCTAAAATATAATATTTAGCTATTTAAGCTGGCAGGAAAGACACTTGGTTTGATGCAGCAAGCAGTGCCAATGTCAGAATTAATATAATGATGCTATGTCAAAACAATAACAGGGTAAATCACCCGGAAGGGCAATTCAGTCACTTAGGCCTTATCGCCACTGGCAACTGGAGCATGGAGCCACCTGCCTAACTTTGCTAGATACAGGTTGGGTGAAAATGAGCTGCCAACCAATTTAGGTTTAGAAAATGACTTTGGGAAATCACTGCTGTCTTAATGTTCAAAATGCTCTTGTAGTGGTTTTCTAAGAGGTAATGGAAGCACTGTGAGACTTTGGGATATTGGGGATAAAGAAGATAAAGGCCTATTTCTGAGGAAGTTGTAAGTTTGAATTAGGAAAGGGGAACTTCTTTTTTTCCTTCCTTCAACCAGAGTATTTATTTAATATATTCCTAGTGCCAAGCACTGGGGTTTAACAGTGGTCTGCAGAGATGGCTTAGGAGGGAGATAATAAACAGGTAAATAAGTGAGTAAAGTAAAAATACAATACAATTAAAATTTTAGAAACAGAATTAAAATGGGGGAGGGGCATCCCAGCCTGCAGGCAATATAATGGCCCATCAAATCATTTGGTCAAAGCAAGCTCAGGCAAGACTTGAAATTAAATACATCTAGGAGTTTTTTCCCCCCTGTTTTGATAGCAGCATTAAGTGCTAATATTTCAGTTGATAATTTGGTATGGCTCATGGATGGTGCTATAAATATCCAAATGACCACAGGTACAAATAAAACCTCTGAGCTAAAGTGTGTTAGGAGAAGGACCTGTGTTTCGGGAAGTAACACCTGGATGTGAGAAGGATCCAGCTGTGCTAGGAGTGTAGAATGAGCATCTTAGTCAGAGGGAAGAACATACACAATGGTTGGGGGAAGGACAGAGTGAGTGAGGGTCATTCAAGGACCTGAATGAATGTCAGGGTGCCTGTAGCATAGTGACTGAAAGAGAGTGCTTTATGAAATGGGGTTGCAAGAGAGTCAAGGGTCAAACCAGTCAGATATGTGAGACCTGTAGTTAGGAGTTTGAAGTTCAAACTAATAAAACAGGAGATTATGTTATGTTTGCTGATGCTTTTCAGTGTGCAGAAGGCAAATATGAACTTTTAGGCAAGTAAACCACAGCTTTTGCTTGTACATGACATATGGATTATGACCATCTAATTGTTTCTGAAATGAATGTTTATTGACAGGAATAAAATAATAGACCAAAATCAAAGTATTTACATGTGCACCTAGATTCAACTATTTGCTATTATGAAAACTGGTTTGATTAAATTCTTATCCCTTTCTGGACTTTAGTTCCTCATCTGGAAACATAGGGTTGTAGTGGATGTTGCATTTATTATGACTTTTTATTGAAAGTGATAGAAATGCAGGTGACAATGACTATGGAAGAAAGGAATTCACTGGCTCAGTTATCTGAACAATCAAGGGCATTTGTGGTTCTCTCTTGGTCCTCTGCCTCCCTGGCCACTGGCAACAAAGATGGAGGTGGAGCCTGGGATGTGCAAGGAGAAGACCCAAGGGACAGGGGTGAACATGTGAAGAAAGAGAGACCACATCTCTGGGAAATGTTTCAGGGAACAGTTCATTTGTTGGGAGTACAAGCAAGTATATATACTTAGGGAAAGTTAAGATAACCATCAAGTCACACACACAATACAGGGTTAAGTCAAGACCTATCAGGTGAAGTTACCATATAAGATCTGATCATGAGCTCACCGTGCATAGGCAGGCTTCTCTCTTAAGGTAAATCACAAGCACCTCAGGGCAGGGGGTGAGGGAGTAGTTGAGCAAGACCAGGGTAATTGCAGTGAGTTTCAGTTGGCCATGTATGGTAATTCATGGCCTTTGTTCAAAGGGAATGAGGAAGCATGTACAGGAAAGTCCCTGGCCTGGAAAATTCTGTCATCAGCCATGGTTGTTGTGTTGGGGACCTGTCTGATGCCCCTCCTGTGAAGAGGGGGCTCAGGGTCTATCCTCTCAGACTCTCATGGAGATTGTTGTTTTCGACGGGTTATGTTGTTTTCACTGGGCTGGCTTCATGGGCGGGTAACAGACGACCAGGGACTCATGGTTGAGCTGTAGGCAGTATCTCTTTATTCATGCAGGACGCAGCACAATCTAAGACAAGCTAAGCTAAACTCAAGTACCCTAAAACTCACAATGCTGTCTTTATATATACTTGCCAAGTAGGGTGGAAACAGGATGTGACATAGAGAGGGTGGAGAGAAAAGTGACTGGTGAAAATCAGAGTGTGACAAGGAGAGGATCAGGGTGTGACAAGGAGAGGGTGGAGCAGGCGAGAATCCTATCACTGAACCACCAATGCCCTGGAGGGAGGTGCTTGTTAACAGTGGTTATGTAAATAGAATGCAGTGGTTGTGTAAATAGAATAGTGTTAAGCAGGGGGGGATTTAAACCAAATGAAACAGAAGGGATCTCATGCATACCAACAGGAGATAATGTCCTGGATTTCCCAGACAGTGGACCTTTCCACATAGGCACTGATTTCAGATAGGCTTGGATCCAGGGACATAGATCAGGTGACCAAAAATCTGATTCTCCATTTCTTGGGCCTGTATTGACTTCCTTTATCAGGTGATCCTTTCTATGAAAGAGTCCTAGAAACTCTAGGATAGTTTTATTTGTAGGGTTAGAAATCTCTGTACAAAAAGATGTTTCTCTCCTAAAGTGGATGATCAAAAGCTACAGGATGGCACACTGACTTGAAGCATATGGCCATAACTGAATTGTGGCCAAGGTGTGGGGAATCAAATCATAGGCCAAGCATGAATCAGATATCCACCCCTGGAGTCATTGTGAGCCATATAACCTACAGCAGGGAAATGAAATGTGAATAAGAGGGACTGTATTCTGGATAGGCAAATAAATCATGTCCATAAATGTTCTTCTTTCCTTAAACAATTCTTTGGATTCTGTAGTGGGGAGTCAGTCCTTCATAGGCTATAACTAGATGATTAGTTTTGACTCCCCTACCCTATAACTTAAAATATATTTACATTGTATGACAGTATAGTCACTTAACTCCTCTTGAAGTATCTGCTTTATAGCTCTAAAATCAGTCTTCACCTAAACTATATATCATTCTCTTTACTCAAAAAATTCTGTGAAGATTTTTGTCTTGGTACACTCATCAGCTACCTGACTGAAGATATTCAGAACTAAAATGTGTCCCCTCATTTATATAGTTTTCAGATTGAATTGTTTGTGGAATTGCTGGAAAAATTACAGCTGTAATAGCTACAACTATAACATTACAGCACTATTCTAGAGTCATTTAGTTAATTTTTTAAAATTAAAAGTCAAAGAGAAAGCCCATGGCAACACTTTTGACACTTTTATGTGGTATTAGAGATCAAACATAGGTCTCATACAAGCAGAGCTCTACCACCTTCTCGCCCTGGAGTTACTTCATGTTAACAAGATTTGCAAAAGCAATCTGTCTTGTAATGTCTTTTCCTACTGTGAAGATATATGAAGACAACCCTTTGACATAATTCCTATCTCCTCAGACCATCTCTATTATTAATGCCTGCACTCATATCTTTGGTACTGTCATTCCAACCTACTTAAATACCACCTTTCTTTAAGTTCTGTCTTTTCCATGAAGTATTGGCACCTGTTAGCTGGCCTTTTCTATTTAGAATTTCAATCCATCTCTTGCTTTTAAATTATGGTCCACTAGCAATCACTGGAACACAGATTTAAAAAAATGAAATGCTTTGCTTATCCTGGAACTTTCACCATTTAAATACATAATTCAATAGTTATTAGATTATTCATAAAGTTTTACAACCATTACCACTAACTCTAGGACATTTTCATTACCTAGAAACACAAGCAAACAACAAACCTACACCCCCCTAACAATCACTTCTCATTCATTCTCTAATACTTCGTTTCTTCAGAAACACATACCTTTTGTGTCTGAAATTAGTTTCTTTGAAGGTAGTGACAGATACCTATATTTTTATTTGTTTCTCTCTTTTTAAAAATCATTTTAATGGGGCTTAATGGTTTATACTACAATTGTTTACACAGGAGTACAATTTCTTATATTTCCATAATATGTATCTGAAAGACTGTCACCACTCCACCCAACATATACACACACCTTAGGACCTTTTTCACCACTTTCTACCAGAAACTCAGCATCCTCTCTGCTTTGTCCTGTCACTTTCTTCCCAAGAGTTCTTTATTTTGCGGCAGTTCACCACATCCAAGTTTCATTTTTATTTTTTTCCTGTTCTTTTCATGATTTTTAAATTTCACCTAGCAATGAGATCATCCAGTATTTGTGCTGATTTTGATTATCTCATTTTCTGTGATTCCTTCACGTTCCATCCAAGATGAGGGAAAGATCAATTCATCATTTTAAATAGCTGAGCAGTATTCCATTGTGTGTATATACCATGATTCTCTTAGCCACTCATTTGTTAATGGGCATGTGGTTTGCTTCCAAATTTGGTATATTACAAATTGTGCTATGAACATAGATATACATAGATCTTTTGGAATAGGTGTTTTTTTTTTTCCTTTGGATAAATTCCCAGGAGAGAAATTGCTCTGTCATGGGGTAGATTCATTTCTAGTGTCCTGAGAAATCTCCAGACTGTTTTGTATAAGAGTTGGACCAACTTATATTCCTACCAGTAGTGTAAAATGGTTCCTTTTTCCCCTTACATTCTCACCAACATTTCTTGTTTCTGTCTCTGTGTTTTTCTAGTGCCTAGCTTAACTAAGAGGCCACAGGAGCCATTGATACACTATTTTGAATTGATGTCAACTTCTGTTGGTCCCTGTCTCTTTTCAAGATGAGTCAAAGAGGCCATGTACTATGGTGTAAAAAAAAAAAAAATACTGAGCAAGGGAGTCCATCTTAGCTTTTATTCCTTCTCTGCCAATAGCTATGTCCTTAGGTTACTCTCTTCTTGTAGGGCTAATTCTCCTCCACTGTTAATGAGGGCCAAGGATTCAGTGATCACTATGTTGTCTTCCAGTTCAAACTGACATTAATGAGGGCCAAGGATTCAGTGATCACTATGTTGTCTTCCAGTTCAAACTGACATTAAACACTATTAGTTCTTAGATCAAGACTGACTTATGGCATTAGTTAATTAATTGAGTAAGAACATTAGAATTTCTTTCCATTTTCATTGAGGCTTTAAGGAATATGTGAACTGATAAAGTTCTCAGAGGACGCTGTACTTGGGGAAGTGATGTGGTCTGGCTCAGCCAGGGCTCACTCAAATCAACTAAGGTGCTGCTCTCCTTAATATCTTAATCTTAGCTTTAGTTGTTTCTGGAGGAAGATTACATATACTTGTACGTAGACACTTCTCTATCTCTCTGTTATGAGCCAAAAACCTTGTGGAAGCAATGGCATTGAAAAAAATGAATGAATGAATGAATGAATGAATAAATAAATAAATAAATAAATAAATTGTGCAATGGACTTTATTCCTTCCTTGAGGGGTTGAGCATCTTTCCATTTCTACCTAGTGGACATTTGTGACCATGCAATTACAGTAATCCTCCAGTTCACCAAAGGTCCATTGTCTTTAAGAACATCTTTGGGGAAAAAAAGAATCAGTGCTATTTTTCATGTTTCCCAAATGAGTATTTCGATGTCATGGAAATGAGGTCAGAATGGTAAACAGACAGCTGTTCTATATTTCTCCTTCCAGGGAGATGAAGGTCAAAAACACCTTCCTTCTGCTTAACAGATCCCTCCCAAGTGGGTTGTAAACAAGAGTGCAGTGTAACCCTGGCTGCCCTGGGAAAGAAGGGAGGCATTGAGAAACAGGTTTTAGAGATGCTGAACACACATATCTTTGATTCCACTTTTTCATATCTTTGCGGTATCTTTCTTTCACAACATGAATCCATTGATTGAATGAAGTTAGGATAACTTTTGACATAGCTAACCAGAATAGATAGCAAAGGGGCTGGTTGCTAAGCACAACTCTGCTGGGTTCCTTGGCTGACAGCCTGTATTAGTATGCCAGGCTTTGCAGAAACAAATTCTAAGTTATTAGCTGCTAGTTGTTTAAAGTTAATATTTTCTCTTAGATAATAGTTGAGTCTGAAGCATATGTGATATTAAAAATAATTATTGAAATTATAATAGGGTATAAGCTTCTCGAGGTAAGAGAAAACATATTCAATAAAAATTATTAAGCATCGACTATGTATGGGATATGTGGTAGATGATTCTGGCCATATATAGTAGTGAGTCACATTTCTTGTTTTCATTGAACTCAAGAAGAAAGAGAGGGATAGAGATAGGTATAATTGGGATACCACTGTAATTAGACTGTATCCTCAGCCTTTCTTCTCCCGTTTACTAAAGAGAGGTTTTTTTGAGCTAAAAATTATTTAAAAATTTTTATTTATAAAATGGAAATATTGACAAGACCACAGGATAAGAAGGGTACAATTCCTATCACCAGAACTCCATATCCCATCTCCTCCCTTGCTAACTTTCCTATTCTTTATCCCTAACCCTAATTGCTTCCCTGCTAAACATGGATGTTGGCAGGTTGACCCATACTCCCAGACTGTCTCTCTCTTTCCTTAGTGGGGCAGCAATCTGGGGAGATGGGGCTCCAGAACACATTGGTAGGGTTGTCTGCCTAGGGAATTCAGATTGTCATTATGGTATCATCTGGAACCTGGTGGCTGAAAAAGAGTTAAGATATCAAGCAGAATAAATTGTTGACTAATCATGAACCTAAAGGCAATAATGTTACAGATGAAAATTTGGGGTCTTTATTTTGGAGAATGCTAGTAGGTCTATTTTAGGTATATTCCAAAGGGCCCATAACTTTACTAGTTTTTGCCTGAACTTGACAGACAACATGCAGGTGGACCCAAGGTTTTATCTGGGGAGATGGTGTCATAGTAGGAAAAAGAACTAGAAAGCTGGATCAGGGAAGAGAGTAGCTCCTACATATGGGAAAAGTATGCAAGTATTGTTAACTGTAAACCCCATCGATTTGATCTGGGGCCCATATTCAGCACAGGAGCCTATGTAACTTCTGCATCCCTTGTAGGTCTGAGCTCACATTCTGTGGTCATGGCTAGGAGCTGTAAGGTTTGGTCGGTGGCAAAAGGGACCTGATAGAAAAAGTAAGGCCATGAATATTATCAAGCAGGGCTTTATCTGGCTGCTCCTGGGTGAGGTTCACAGGTGCTGAGAGAGAGTGGGGGGGCCTGTGAAGTCACACCCAGGATCAGGGGAGGGAGATTCTTTATTTTTTAAAAAAAGATTTTATTTATTTATTTATTAATGATAAAGAAGAGAGAGAAAGAACCAGACATCACTCTGGTACATGTGCTGCTGGGGATTGATCTCAGGTCCTCATGCTTAAGAGTTAGCCACTGCACCACTTTCTGGACCACAGGAAGGGAGATAGGAAAATTATTTTTTTCTTTTAATATTTATTTATTCCCCTTTGTTTACCTTGTTGTTTTATTGTTGTCATTGTTTTTGGATAGAACAGAGAGAAATGGAGAGAGGAGGAGAAGACAGAGAGGGGGAGAGAAAGATAGTCACTTATAGACTTGCTTCACTGCTTGTGAAGCAACTCCCCTGCAGGTGGGGAGCCGGGAGCTGGAACTTGGAACCTTACATGGGTCCTCGTGCACTTAACCACTGCACTAAGGCTGACTTGAGTGAGATTCTTATAGGCAAGGAAAAAAGGAATTTAGGTGAGAGTTCAGTGGGTGGGTCTGTGGTTTTTGCGAAATTGCTAGCCTCCTGCACACATTCCAGGGCTGACTGCTGACCCTTTGATCCCTGGCAAGCATGCCAGGGATGGACTGGTTTTGGCAGGGTCCACATTCTTATGGCTGTTTTTAGCCTTAGATGTCTTCAAAGGCCAGGCCCTCCCAGACCTATCATTCTGACCTTTATATAGGGCATCGAGGTCATTCTGGCTATTTCTTGATGAATGGAGGTGACATGAGGTGGGGGTTAAAGATCAGAATAGGTCTGGGGGTGGGGGCTACCAGCAGGGGAGTGTAAGAGTGTAGGAGAAGCTGGTTGACCTTAACTCTGGATATCTCTTGAATGCGGGTCATAGTGAACCTAATAAAGTAGGGAGCAAAAAGAAAAAGCAAAGAAATTAGGAGTAGAGGACACACCAGTGGAAGGACTTAGGTTATTAATGGGTTTTGAAACCACCCCATGGGGAAGACAGTAGAGAGATAGCTGGATCAGAAGTCTTTGCTCAGCTTAGTGAGGGTCCAGAGATTCTGCCGACTAGACACGATTCATTAACATAGTAGCAGCACTCTTCTTGTAAGAAAACACAGATTCTCCCTTTCTTTGCCATCAGAAGGTCTAGTACACAATGGCTTTGAAGAGCCAGTCTTGGCCTATAATGAGACTGAACCCAAGGATCCTCTGGCCACCAAATGTAAGGTTAGAGATATGTAAGGTCTGATCTAAGGTTACTACTGCATAAGCAGCCTGTCTTTGTTCCTGAGGGCCAATACAGGGAGTTCCATCTACAAACAGGGGTAAGTCAGGACCAGGGAGGGGACTATCAGAGAGCTCAATGTGAGGGAGGAGTGAAGGATTCCATGACTTCTGGGCAGAAACAAGTTTTGGGGATGGTGGTGTCTGGTGGAGAGGAGGGTGGTCAGGCTTAAGGGCGAGGACTGAGAAAGGGATATATCTGGGCTTTCCATAAATAGTAAATGAAGGTCTTGTATTACAGAGGGGGATAGAAGAGACAGTATTGATACAACAGTCAAATAAGAGGGATGATCTCAAGATTCTTGACTTGAACAACTGGCTAGAAGGTGATTATCTAAATTAGCATGGGAAAGAATGGAACTGAGTGAGTCGGATTTGCTTAATTACCATTGCCAGTTTATAGTAAAGTTATGGTCCCGAAGAAACCCATAAGAAGGCTTATAATGACATCCCTGATGGAAGCGACATCCCTGATGGAAGAGAGAGGGATCTATTATAGGTATATGCTCATTGATCCTATGGGGGAACCCAAGCATTCTCTAACTGGGCCTCAGGTGATGAAGTGGCCTGACAGTGACCAAAAAGGCCATCATTAAGTAAGCTAATCTCTTGCCCTTTTCCAGCTTTTGTAGTCCTTCCTTTACCTGACAAGCTTAGGATTTCTCCCTGTTGTTAAAGCCTTGAGGCTGGTTTGTTGTATCCAAACTGGGGTCAAGATAGAAATTATACTAGGATTTTAGTGGGATTAAGTGAACCTTGAGTTTTACTGCATTTACTTGATTGGTGTTTCTAATAAACATTGTCATAAAGACAATAATTGTCCTTAGTTGATAGTTGATAAATGTTTTTTGCTGGTATATCTCTTGGCCAATTGTATATAGTGTTCCTTCTAAAGACTATCAAGGGATGATAATAGTATTTATGCTGGCAAAAGAGATTAGAAGATGTAACTTATGGGGGAGAGGAGAGGAAAATGTAGCTTACTAGTAATTCCTATTAATAGTTTGTGTAATTAGTTGAGTATATAAAATGATTGAGGGAAGTGAGGTAGTGGGTATGAAAGGAGGGTGTCTAAGCCCAAGTAATAAATATTTGAATAGTGAATTTATGGTGCCTTCTTTAGGCTTTTCTACTAGATTACTGAGCTAAATAGTTCTAAATCTGATCACAGAGGACTATTAAGCACTTTTATTTTTAGATATTTAGTTGCCCCTAACTTATGGGTACTTGTATACATGTACACAGTCGCATAGGCCCTAGCCTATATCTAGGATCTATACTTTTGCTAAAGACAGCACCATCTGAATAGTCACATAGGCCCTAGCCTATATCTAGGATCTATACTTTTGCTAAAGAAAGAACCATCTGAATTGGAACTAGGTAGTCCCATCTGTTTGGAAAGGTCCCACCAGATTATTAGGGTTGGGAGGTTGACATTTCTAGGTTGGCATCTCTGGATACAATCCCAATATATGTAACTGTGTAGAGAATCAAATGGAATTTTGGCAGCATGGCTTTGAGGACAATTGAACATTGTAAAAGGCTAAAACCTCTTTCTTTGGTTCTCAGGCTCATTGATCTCTGTTTCTCTCTCATCTATCTTTCTTGTTTGAGTACCTTTGCTGGCTTTTTTCAGTATTACTCATTATGGCTACTACCCTCAATTTTAACTCTATTTAATCAACTGTATCTTTTGTCACTTACTACTTAAAGGTTCTGTATCTTCATGTCACTTATATAGAGAGGTCAAATAAAGAGACTAGCATTGGGTAACTGTCCACTGTACCACTAATCTAGCCAGCTAGGCTATATACTAGTGCTGTCCCAAATTTAGGGAGGTGAGAAGAGATGACAGTGGTATACAAGTCTCTTAGAACTCCTTTAGGGCAAGAACACTATTGTGATTTTTGGTATTGTTTAGTGTCATGAGAAAATACCTGTCACCTAGAGCTTGTTCAATAAAAGTACACTTTTGTTTTCAATTCATAATTAAAGATCCATTTTTTGAGAAACAGATCAGAATATCTGAAGAGGATTCCAGGAATTTATATTTCTAAAAATTATGTCCAACATAAATGATGCAATTGGTCCAGATCTTACTTTGTTGCACAGTAAAACAACATATTGCCAAATCATGCTCAGAAATCTGTTTTGAACTCTGGGCAAAGAATACCTTTTTCTTCTTGGACCTCTATTTCTCCATTTATATAATGGGTCAAATATTTATCTCCTTCTTATATTCCAAGGGGAATTTGAAGGTTAATAAGATAATGCTGGGAATAAGCTTTCTAGAGCTATAAATATGAAAGACCGTGTTAATATATACCTAGACAGCTTCTGTACTGCTTGAATTACACCAAATTCTTCTTAGCACTCACTATTCCTGATGATGACTCAACAATTAATAAGACCTCATCAAGGTTTTATTGTCTCCTTTTAGGAACTGTAAATGTAACTCTTAAATCGTTGCTGGTCATCCTGAATAAAGTTCTTACGGGGGATAGAGAAAGTTCTCGGAAATTCAGACAACAATTAATTTCTGCAACTGCCTGTTTTTTCCCCCCAAAACAAGCATTTCTGATTATAAAAGATCCATTTTGAGCAGTGCTAGCTAACAAGACAGCTCCATCACATATATTGTTTAGTTACAACAGGGTTGGACTGTTAAGGTCAGTGAAATTTCAAAGCAAGAGATGCCTGGGAGACTTGCCAACCTGCTCCTTGAAAGTGGTTCTCACTCTTCTTGCCCTTAGCCACTGCAGGCTGGTTGCTGCTTCTGTCACCTTTAAAACATCTAATCTTGGGGTTAGAAATGATTCTTATTTTCCAAATGCAGAAGTGACCTCTGAGTCATTCAGTTACTTAAGTGCTGTCTCTTTGTATTATTTATTTCTATGGTCTGCTCCTTAAAGAAGGAAAACCATGCTTCCTTTTCATCAGTTTCACTGATGTTTCAATACATTCTTATGCCTTTGGAACTAACATTTTAAAAAATTTATTTATTTATTCAAAAATTGATTTATAAAATGGAAATATTAACAATATCATAGGATAAGAGGGGCACTACTCCACACAATTCCCACCACCAGAACTCTGTATCCCATTCCCTCCCTTGATAGCTTTCCCATTCTTTATTCTTCTAGGAGTATGGACCCAGGGCCATTATGGGGTGCAGAAGGTGGAAGGTCTGGCTTCTGTAATTGCTTCCCCATTGAACATGAGCATTGACAGGTCAATCCATACTCCCAGCCTCTCTCTTTCCCTAGTGGGACAGGGATCTGGGGAGGTGGGGCTCCAGGACACATTGGTGGGGTCATCTGCCCAGTGAAGTCAGGTTGGCATCATGACAGCATCTAGAACCTGGTGGCTGAAAAAGATATAATGCAGAACAAATTGTTGACTAATCATGAACCTAAAGGCTGGAATAGTTCAGATGAAGATTTGGGGTCTCTGTTTTGGAAAAAGCTAATAGGTCTATTTTAGGTATATTCAAGGGGTCCATGACTCTACTAGTTTTTGCCTGCTCCTGAAATCTAATATGCAGGTGACCTAAGTTATTGTCTGGGGAAATGGTGTCATAGTTGGAAAAAACACCAGAAAGCAGGCTATTGCTATAACTGAATCATTTGGCAATTGGGTTAACTTTGAAAACCCCATTCTTTGTATTTGTTGTAGCATACAAACCTCACCATAATTTATGTCATTTTATGCTATTTACATATAGCTGTATCTTATAAAGGAACAGCACCAATCACTTCTGTTCTCCCTGGTCTAAGCTTTTAGGAGAGTCAATATTCAAAGAACAAGTCATTATTAGAAATGTATTAACAGGGAGTCGGGCTGTAGCGCAGCGGGTTAAGCGCAGGTGGCGCAAAGCACAAGGACCGGCATAAGGATCCCGGTTCGAACCCCGGCTCCCCACTTGCAGGGGAGTCGCTTCACAGGCAGTGAAGCAGGTCTGCAGGTGTCTATCTTTCTCTCCTCCTTTCTGTCTTCCCCTCCTCTCTCCATTTCTCTCTGTCCTATCCAACAATGACAACAACAATAATAATTACAGCAATAAAACAACAAGGGCAACAAAAGGGAATAAATAAATAAAATAAATATTTAAAATAAATAATAAATATAAATAAAATATA
Source organism: Erinaceus europaeus (assembly GCF_950295315.1). Lineage (NCBI taxonomy): Eukaryota > Metazoa > Chordata > Mammalia > Eulipotyphla > Erinaceidae > Erinaceus > Erinaceus europaeus. The sequence goes on along the minus strand of NC_080163.1, from coordinate 51,733,095 downwards.
AATAAAATATATATAAAATATAAATAAAAATAAATATTTAAAAAATAAAAAATAAAGTATTCATACTTAAAAAAAAGAAATGTATTAACAATTTGATCCCACTGTTAAAATTCAATCTGATTGCCAATTTGAAGTCTTAAGTGCTTAGATTGAAGGAACATATACTTAAAGCTATGGTCTGTGTATTGAGAGTTTGAAACATTTGATTGAATAGTGATTTGTGAGACTATAAGTTAATAGGAGTTTATCATGCATGTGGAGTAAAGGACCCCGAAGACAAGGTGGTGCTGTCCCACCAGTATGGCCCTGAGAGCTGCTTCACTTTCACCTCCCACACGCCCGGGGACTATCAGATCTGCCTCCACTCAACTCTACCAAGATGATGCTCTTTGCTGGAGGCAGACTGTGTGTGCACCTAGACATCCAGGTTGGGGAGTGTTGGGCTGTGCCGCAGAGAATAGAGAGAGGAGATCCGGAGTGAAGAGAGAACACAAATCTTTATTTGCACAGACACCTCAGAGTTGGGTGAGAGTGTAGTGGTTCGGGCCATGTGGAGCTAGCCAAAAATGGCCGCCTCCTGGACCACCCTCCCTTGCGTCTAATCACCAATGTGAAAAGTGGGCAAGAGAGAAGAGGGGTGGAAGAAGAAGGGCTTTATAGGGCAACAACCAGGAGTGACGTGTCGGGACAGGATTAGTTGAAAAAGACACTGCGAGAATATTGTGGGAAGTGGCAAAGCCTGAGGGGACAGCTTGGCAGATGTGACTGCATCTGCATAATTCCCCAGCAGGGGAGCATGCCAACAGCTACCCAGAGATTGCTGCCAAGGATAAACTGACAGAGCTGCAGCTCCAAGCCTGCCAGTTGCTTGATTAGGTGGAACAGATCCAGAAGGAGCAGGACTACCAAAGGTACTGTGAAGAGCACTTCCAGCTGACCAGTGAGAGCAACAAACAGCGAGTGCTCTGGTCATCCTCATCCTCACTGGCATTTGGCAGATGCGTCACCTCAAAAGTTTCTTTGAGGTCAAGAAGTTGGTGTAGTGTCCCCTCTCTCACCCTTCCCTTCTTTCACTTCCATGGTTTGAGACTTTCTGCCTTCTGGCAAACCTTATCCACAAAGAAGTGTTGAAGGAAAAAGAAAATGGAAAAAAATATGTTAAGTTACATTGGTATCATGAGGACACTATTCAGACCAGTCACTTATTCACATCGGTTCTTAAGGATGTAGATCACTAGTCTGAGTTTTGCTTCTTTTACCTCTTGTAATTCCCCTTCATCCCATCACAAAATAAGCAAATGAAAAAAAAAATCTCTTTTGACTTTTCTCAGTCTACTTAATACAGGTTAACAGAAATATCCCACTGAAGAGCCCCTCCTAAACTGCTCCCACCACCAATCCTGGGTTTACTCAGTGGCTTTGTGAATATAAAACAAGGGCAGGTCTTGACCCAAGTCAACTGAAATGTTTTTCTATGCATTAGAACTATTTTTTGATAAATTGTATATTTTCTTTCTGTGACTTGCTACAAACAACAATGCAGCCCCCTCTGCATTGTATATCCACATGTTTCTGGTCATTATGATGGCAGTTCCCTGTGGACCAGAAGGTCAAAGAGAGCATCTTGGTTCATCTGTGACTTGCATCACACAGGACCTCATAGTGCCAGGTAGACAGTGACAGAGCCAGCACCCTGGCAGGACACACCTAGCCCCCTCTCTCCCCTGAACCTTTATTTAAGAGGTGGTAAATTTTCTCTTTGTGGGAACCAGATTTGGTTCTTTATAGACTTTTTCAGTGAAATAAAACATGTTGTAGTAAAAAAGAAAAAGTTAATAGTTTATATTAACACCATTCCCACCACCTAAGGTCTATGTCCCATCCTCCCCCCCCCCCCCACAGTGAAACTGAACATCTACCCTCACCCTCTATCCAGAGATTGTTACTTTGGTGCCATACTCCTAATTCAGCCAGATTTTGCTTTGAGTTTCTTTTTCTGTTCTTCTTTCTCAACTTCTGTTTATGAGTGGGATCATCCCATACTCATCTTTGTCTTTCTGACTTAGCTCACTTAACATAATTCCTTTTAGTTCCATCCAAGATGAATCAGACAAGGTGGGTTCATTGTTCATAATAGTTGTATAGTATTCCATTGTGTATATATACCACAGCTTTCTCAGCCATTCATCTGTTGTTGGTCACCTGGTTTGCTTCCAGGTTTTAGCTATTATGAATTGTGCTGCTATGAACATAGGTGTACACATTTCTTTTTGGTTGGGTGTTATGGAGTCCTTAGGATATAACCCTAGGAGAGAAATTACTGGGTCATATAGAAGGTCTATTTCTAACCTTGTGAGAGTTCTCCAGACTGCTCTCCACAGAAGTTGGACCAATTTGCATTCCCACCAGCAGTGCAGAAGGGTTCCTTTGTCTTCACAGCCTTCCCAGCATTTATTGCTGCTGTCCTTTTTGATGAATGACATTATCACAGGGGTAAGATGGTATGTCAGTGTTGTCTTTATTTGCATTTCTCTGACAATCAGTGAACTGGAACAATTTTTCATTTGTTTGCTAGCCTTTTGGATCTCTTCTGTAGTGAATATTCTGTTCATATCCTCTGCCCATTTTTGTATGGGGTCATCTTTTTTGTTGCTAATTTTGGTGAGTTCTTTATATATTTTGGTTATTAGTCTCTTGTCTGATGTATGGCACATGAGACACACACACACACATATGACATGTTCTCTGAGGGGTCTCTTTGGCTGTGTGGTGGTTTCTTTGGCTGTGCAGAAACTTTTTAATTTGATGTAGTCCCATTGATTTGTTTTTGCTTTAGTCTTCCTTGCAACTGAGTTTGTATCATCAAAGATGTCTCTGAGGTTTAGGTTGGAAAATGTTCCATCAATGTTTTCCTCTAAGTATTTGATAGTTTCTGGTCTCTCATCCAGGACTTTGGTCCTTTGGTTCATTTTCATTCTTCTGCATGTTTCAATCCAGTTTTCCCAGCACCATTTATCGAAGAGTTCTTCCTCCACTTAATGCTTTGTGCCACCTCATCAAAAATTAAATGTCCATAGGTGTGGGGGTTTAGCATGGGGATTTCAGTTCTGTTCCACTGGTCTGCATACTGATTTTTGTTCAATACAAGGCTGTTTGAATGCTTATGGCCTTATAATATAATTTGAGATCTGGGATTGTGATGCCTCCATTTCTTTCTTTTCTTCATGATTGTTTTGGTGATTCTAGGTGTTTTTTGGCTCCAGATAAATGATTGTGATTTTTTTTTCTATTCTCTTAAAGAAGCTGAGTGGGATTTTGATGGGTATTGCATTATCTGTATATGGCTCTGGGTAATTGTAGACACCAGAAAGCCTAAATTAAACAATAAATAATATTTACTAGATGAGATGCAGTGTTTTCTCCCACCTCCCTCTCAGAAGGAATCATATGCTTTCATCAGTAGTCATCAGGTTCACTCTGTTTGGATCCATTTTTCTCATACTTACCCTGATAGTTGACCTCAAATGAGAACTATAATTACATGGGTCAGATAGTCTTGTGCCAAATCCCATATTTAAATCTGGAATAGAACACATATTTATTTCTTTTTCTTAAGTTTCATTAGTGATTTAAAAAACATATAAGATAATAAGGGTATAATCCCACACTATTCCCTCTACCAGAGTTCTTTATCCCCATTCCCTCCATTGGAAACTGTGGTAGTTTTCCCAAGGTTGACTATCATTTCTCTCTCTCTCTCTCTCTCTCTCTCTCTCTCTCTATATATATATATATATATATATATATATATATATATATATATATTCTTTTTCTAAGTCACACCTCCACCACCTACTTCTACTTCAAAATGTCCTTCCTATTTTTCTCTCCTCTCTCCAGATCTTGATTGAATTGGAGTTCAGAGCCCTCTGGTTATTTTCCACTATCATTTCTACCCCTTTGTGTGGTATGGAATATGAGGTGCAGAAAGTAGGTGTGGCTTCCATAATTTCTTCTCTGCTGGACATGGGTGTTGGCAGGTCGATCCATACTCCCAGCTTGTTTCTAACTTTTCCTAGTGGGGTAGGGCTATGGAGAAATAAGGTTCTGGGACACATTAGTGAGGTCATCTGGCTAGGGAGGTCAGGATGGAATCATAGTAGCTTCTGAAAATTGGTGGCTGAAAGGTGGCAAGATATAAAGTGGGACAAAATGATTAATAAACAGGAAACAAAAAGTAGGAGTAGAGCAGATGGGAACAGGAATCTTAGGGTGGACAGAAGCTAAGAAGTCCATTTTATCCATATTCCTAGGGGTCCATGACTATCATAGTTTTTGCTTGAGCTTGATAGCTAACATGAAGGTGAACTAAAAATATTTTCTGGGAAGATGGTGTCAGAGTTGAGAATGTATATATTTGGATTAGGGTAGAGAGTAACTCCCAAACTTGAATAAAATATAGAAATTCAAATAACTGTTTACTCCATCAGTGTGATCCAGGGTCCATACAGTTGTCCTCATTTATCTCAGTTAATGAGTTCCAGACTCTACCATGATTTGTGAATTTCCATGAAGTAGGATTTTTTATTTATAAATTGAATATTTTCATAGGTAAAACATAGAAAACCTCTTTATGACCTTCTAAATACAGTTTTTAACTTTATTAGGGCCATTTAGACATGAAATAACATCCCTTTAACTTTGCTTACTTGTTGAAAGAGACAGTAGCCTTTGCACAGATATTCTTTTCATCTTTATGGATGGAGCAAATGGTAGACTCATTCAAGTAGTAACGGTGGGCAACCTCCATAATTTTCTTGCCATCTTTGATCATATACAAAAGTTTAACCTTCTCCTGGATGGTAAGCATTTTATTCTGGTGCTTAGTTTCATTGTCAGAAGGCTTAGAAGAAGCAGGTTTAGGAGCCATTGTGGGGCTTAGACAAAGGTTCTCAGAAACTGCAGACATAAGAGCAAAGATGCTTCCCTTGTGTAGTGATGTAGATGCACATGTGAGAGAAACTGATTGACTTGGTTTTACCACACCAGATTTCAAACACACACAAGGGGGGGTGGATCTGCCACTTCTGGTCTTAAAGTATTTGCAGGGTTGCTCAAATATATTGGCCTGTAGTCCATACGTACAGTCATTTTAATTTTAATTGAAATACAGGAGTGTATAACTGATTCAGACAACCAAGCATATGCTGTATCATTTTCACTATTTTCATCAACTTTCTTTTCTCTCTTTCTTTCTTTCTTTCTTTCTTTCTTTCTTTCTTTCTTTCTTTCTTCCTTTCTTTCTTTCTTTCTTTCTTACTTTCTTTCTTTCTTCCTTTCTTTCTTTCTTTCTTTTTTTTTAAAAAAAAACACATAAAACTATAGGATAAGATGTGTACAACTCCACACAATTCCCACCACCAGAACTCTGTATCCTATTCTCTCCCTTGATAGCTTTCTTATTCTTTAACCTTCTGGGAGTATGGAATGATGAACTTTTTAATGAATATATTTGAAAAAACTGCAGTAGAGTGAAGCCATGAAAGTCAAAGCATGAAGTGGTGAGGAATTACTGTATATATTATATTTAGCACGGGAGCCTATATAGCCCCATGTCCCTGTCAGTCCATGGTCACAGCTGGGAAAATTCTAAGCTGCTCTCATTTTAGGACCAGTTTTTCTGCAATGGTATTGTAGGATACCCAGCCTGCCTTCATAGACTGATGCAGTCCCTACCATTGTTGCTTTATAGTGAGTGCAAAGTCCTAAAGAGGCCCACAAAAGGGTTATGATGATGTCCTTGATGGAAGTGACCAGTGATTGTGGACAGTGGGATCTACTAGTGGTCTAGGCCCATCATTTTTATCTTGGCATCCAAGGATTCCCTGAGTAGGGACTCAGCTTATAAATTGGCCTCATACTAACCAAAAAGGCCATCATTAATTGAACCAATCTTTTTCTATTACCCAACTTTTGTAGTCTTTTCTTTATCTGAGTAGCTTTGACTTTTTCCCAGATGTTAACATGCTGAGTGTCACATGTTATATCCAAACTGGTCTTAAGTTTATGGGGTCTGTCCTTAAGATAGGGAGTAATATACTAGAATTTTAGTGGGCTCTAAGTTAACCTTAAGTTGTACTGCATTTACATGTTTGACGATTCTAATAAAGGTTGTCATAGGGACAATAATTTTCCTTTAGTTTATATACATTTTTTGCCAGTACCTCTTCTGGTCAATTGTTTGTAGTGTTTCTTCTAAAGATTATCAAAGGATGACAGGATTGCTGATGTTGTCAGAAGAGATTAGGAGATATATGTTACTTTCTTTTGGTAGTTGATTGAGTAGAGAGAATGATTAAGGGAAGTGAGATAGAGTGTATGAGAGGAGGTGTCTAGGCCTAAGTAGTAAATATTTAATTAGACTATTTATGGAGCTCTCTTTAGGACTTTCAACTTGCATGCTGAGTTCATTGGAGTAGTCTAATCACAGCAGGATATAAACACACACACACACACACACACATATATATATACATATATATATATATTGATTTTGAAGAATTCTTTTTTTTTCTTTTTTATTTAAGAAAGGATTAATTAACAAAACCATAGGGTAGGAGGGGTACAACTCCACACAATTCCCACCACCCAATCTCTATATCCCACCCCCTCCCCTGATAGCTTTCCCATTCTGTATCCCTCTGGGAGCATGGACTCAGGGTCATTGTGGGTTGCAGAAATAGAAGGTCTGGCTTCTGTAATTGCTTCCCTGCTGAACATGGGTGTTGACTGGTCGGTCCATACTCCCAGTCTGCCTCTCTCTTTCCCTAGTAGGGTGCGTCTCTGGGGAAACGGAGCTCCAGGACATATTGGTGGGGTCTTCAGTCCAGGGAAGCCTGGCTGGCATCCTGATGACATCTGGAACCTGATGACTGAAAAGAGAGTTAACATACGAAGCCAAACAAACTGTTGAGCAATTATGGACCCAAAGCTTGGAATAGTGGAGAGGAAGTGTTAAGGGGGTACTCACTGCAAACTCTAGTGTACTTATTCTTTCAGGTATATATTTTGCAGTAGTTTACAGATACGTGTGAACATATGCTCTCTCTCACAGAAACTGGTGTATATCTAGGTTTTGGGACTTTGTTAGAAAGTGAACCACCAGAGATGGAATCAGAGTATACTATGAAAGGAAAGGTCTCACGCAAGTAATGAAGCTGAAGAGTTGTCATTCCACACATAACGTTTCTGGACACAGTATGAGCTGAAGCATGTTGAGGTGGCAATCGTTGCGTTGGTTAGGTTGTGATCGGCAGACGCAATATTATTTGATATGGATTGGGAGAGGCATATGGGAAAGCGGGCCCTATCCAAGGGTTCTAGGACTGGGGGAAGTAGAGGCTCTATAGTGGAGATGTGAGGTTCCTGCTGTCTTAGGGTTCCAAAAGACAATCGATAGTTAATGTTATCATCACATTAATTGGTAATTGGGTTAACTTTGAAAAGTCCTTTTGTTAGGGTTTGCTGTACAGTACCCAGTATCTTGTATATAGCTGTGCTATTGGATGCTTCTGATCTACTTGGTCTAGGCTTTTGAAAGAGTCTGCATATCAGTTACACAGCCTATATATTAAAAAGATTCAGTTTGTGTTTTGAAAAACCTCGAGACATACAATTAATTTTCCCCTTCTCATATTAATTAACAAGTGATTTATATGACTACATTTTACTAGGAGTGTACATAAACACCATTCCCACCACCAAAAGACTGTAACCCATCCCTCCCACCCACTCCCACCCCCCACTGGCCCAGGAAGCTGCATGTCTACCCCTCACCACTGGGTTTTTACTTTGGTGCCCTACTTACAATCTGGTCAGGTCCTGTTTTTAGTTTCCCTTTCAGATCCTTTTACTCAACTTCTGTTGATGAGTGGGATCATCCCATACTCATCTTTATCTTTCTGACTTAGCTCACTCAACATAACTCCCTCCAGCTCTGTCCAAGATGGTCAGAGAAGGTGGGTTCATTGTTCTTGATAGCTGCATAGTATTCCATTGTGTATATATACCACAGCTTTCTCAGCCACTCATCTGGTGTTGGGCACCTGGGTTGCTTCAAGGTTTTAGCTATCATGAATTGTGCTGCTATGAACATAGGAGTACACACCTCTTTTTGGTTGGGTGTTATGGAGTCCTTGGGGTATAACCCCAGGAGAGGAATTACTGGATCATATGGAAGGTCCGTGTCTAGCCTTGTGATAGTTTTCCAGACTGCTCTCCAGAGAGGCTGTAGAATTTACATTCCCACCAGCAATGTAAAAGGGTCCCTCTGTGCCCACAACCTCTCCAGCATTTGTTGCTGCTGTCCTTTTTGATGTATGCCATTCTTACAGGAGAGAGGTGGTATCTTAGTGTGTCTTAATTTGCATTTCTCTGACAATCAGTGACCTAGACAGTTTTTCATATGTTTGTTAGCCTTTTGGATCTCCTCTGGAGTGAATGTTTTGATCATATCCTCTGCACATTTTTGGATGGGGTCATTTGCTTTTTTTGGTGCTAAGTTTGCTGAGCTCTTTATATATTTTGGTGATTAGTTTCTTGTCTGATGTCTGGCATGTGAAGATCTTCTCCCATTCTGTGAGGGGTCTCTTTGTTTGTGCGATAGTTTCTTTGGATGTGCAGAAGCTTTTCAATTTGATGTAGTCCCATTGGTTTGTTTCTGCTTTAGTCTTCCTTGCAATTGGGTTTGATTCATCAAAGATGTACTTGAGGTGTAGGTGGGAAAGTGTTTTACCAATGTTTTCCTCTAAGTATTTGATTGTTTCTGGTCTGACATGTAGGTCTTTGATCCATTTGGAGTTGATTTTTGTTTCTGGTGAGATAAAGTGGTTCATTTTCATTCTTCTGCATGTTACAACCCAGTTTTCCCACCACCATTTATTGAAGAGAGCCTCCTTTTTCCATTTAATTATTTGGGCCCCTTATCAAAGATTAGATGTTCATAGGTGTGGGGATTTATTTCTGGGCTTTCAATTCTGTTCCACTGGTCTGTGTGCCTATTTTTTTTCCCAGTACCATGCTGTTTTGATGATGATGGCTTTATAATATAGTTTAAGGTCTGGGAGTGTGATGCCTCCATTTCTGTTTCTTTTCCTTAAGATGGTTTTGGCAATTCTAGGTGTTTTCAGGTTCCAGATAAATGATTGTAGTGTTTGTTCTATTCTCTTAAAGAAGCTTGGTGGAACTTTGATGGGTATTGCATTAAATTTGTATATGGCTCTGGGGAGAATATTCATTTTGATGATATTTATTCTTCCAATCCATGAGCATGGGATATCTTTCCATTTCTTGGTATCAGTTTCTATTTCCTTGAGTAGCAACTCATAGTTTTCAGCAGACAAGTCTTTCACTTCTTTGGTCAACTTTATTCCTAAGAATTTGATTGATTTTTCTGAAACAGTAAATGGGAGTGATTTCTGGATGTTTTCTAATTCAGATTTAGTGTATGCATAAAGAAATGTCACTGATTTTTGTACATTGATTTTGTAGCCTGATACCTTGCTATATTGCCTAATAACTTCCAGTAGTTTTCTGCTGGATTCTTTAGGTTTTTCTATGTATATTATCATATGATCTGCAAATAGTCAGAGCTTGACTTCTGCACTTCCAATCTGTATTACTTTAATTTATTTCTCTTGCCTGGTTGCTATGGCAAGAACTTCCAATACTGTGTTGAAGAGTAACGGTGACAGTAGACAGCTCTGTCTAGTCCCTGATCTGAGGGGGAATGCTTTCATCTTCTGTCCATTGAGTATGATGTTGGCTGTAGGTTTGCTATATATAGACTCCACTATCTTGAGGAATTTCCCATCTATTCCAATTTTTTGTAGAGTTTTGAGCATGAATGGCTGTTGGATTTTGTCAAAGGCTTTCTCTGCATCTATTGAGATAATCATGTGGTTTTTGGCTTTCCTTTTATTGATGTGGTGAATGACATTGATTGACTTATAGATGTTGAACCAGCCTTGCATTCCTGGGATGAATTCCACTTGGTCGTGATGAACAATCTTTTTGATATGTTGCTGTATCTGGTTGGCCAAGATCTTGTTTAATATTTTGGCATCTATGTTCATCGGAGATATTGATCTGTAGTTTTCATTTTTTGTTCTGTCCCTATCAGCTTTTGGTATCAGGGTGATGTTGGCTTCATAGAAGGTGGAAAGGAGTATTCCTGTTTCTTCAATCTTATGAAAAAGCTTAAGAAGTATGGGTACTAACTGTTTTCTGAAAGTTCTGAAGAATTTGTTTGTGAAGCCATCTGGTCCAGGACTTTTGTTGTTGGGGAGATTCTTAATAACGGCTTCAATTTATTTGTCTGTGATTGGTGCATTTAGATTTTGTAGTTCTTCTTGGTTCAGTTTTGGAAGGGCATATGCTTCTAGGAATTGTTCCATTTCTTCCAGACTCTCTAGCTTGGTGCCATGTAGTTCTTTATAGAAGTTTCACAGGATTCTCTGGATTTCTGTGGTGTCAGTTGTGATATCTCCTCCATTGTTTACAATTCTATTAATTTGAGTCTTCTCTCTTTTTTGTTTGGTGAGTCTGGCTAGGGGTTTGTAAATTTTGTTTACTCTTTCAAAGAACCAACATTTAGCTTCATTCATCTTTGATGTTGTTTATTTCTGCTCTATCTTTAGTGATTTCTGTCTTTCTGGTTGCTTCAGGGTTCCTTTGTTCCTCTTCCTCTAAGTCCTTGAGGTGTGCAGTAAGGTCATTCATTTGAACTTCTTCTTGGTGTTTAATATGTGATTGTATGGCTATAAGTTTCCCTCTCAGTACTGCTTTAGCTGTGTCCCAAATATTTTGATAGGTTGTGTCTTCATTTTCGTTTGTTTTCAGGAACATTTGAATTTCCTGCTTGAGTGAGTCTCTGACCCAGTGGTTCTTAAGGAGTATGTTGTTAGTTTCCAAATTCTGTGACTTTTTATAATTTTCTGTTTGTTGTTAAATGTTAGTTTTACTCCACTGTGGTCTGAGAAGATACTTGGGATGATTTCGATGCTCTTGAATTTATTGATGCTGTCTGTGTGGCCTAACATGTGGTCTATCCTTGAGTATGTGTTATGTGGATTTGAAAAGAAGGTGTATTCCAGTTTTTTGGGATGAAGGACTCTGAAAATGTCCAAGAGGTCTAGTCTGTCAATCTCTTCATTCAATTCTCTTGTGTCTTTGTTGGTTCTCTGCTTTGTTATCTGTCTAAGTGTGAGGGTGGGGTATTGAAGTTTCCCACTATTATTGTATTACTATTGATGTATTTTTGAAATTCTTTCAGTAAGTGCTTGACATATTTAGATGGCCCTTCATTGGGTGCATAGATGTTAATGATTGTTAAGTCTTCTTGGCTGATTGAACCTCTAATCATTATGTAATGTCCTTGCCTATCTTTTATTATTTTATTTAATTTAAAATCTATCTTGTCTGGGATGAGAATGGCTGTTCCTGCCCTTTTTTGTGGTCTGTTAGCCTGTATGATAGTTTTCCATCCTTTCACATTAAGTCTGTGTTTATTTTGTTGTGACCGGTGGGATTCATGCAAGCAGCATATGGTTGGGTTATATTTTCTGATCCATCCCCCACTCTGTGCCTTTTGATGGGTGAGTTTAAGCCATTGACATTTATTGATATTATGCATTTAATGTATTGTAGTGCCATTGTTCAAAAAAATTGTTTTTTGTTTGCTCTGATATATTACAAGTATTATAGTGATGTTCTTGTTTATAAGAGGTCTTTTAGAACCTCTTTCAGGGCCAGTTTGGTGGTGGTTGCCTCCTTTAACTGTTGTTTGTCTAAGAAGGTTTTGATCCCTCCATCTAGTTTGAGTGAAATCTAGCATGATATATTATCCTTGGTTGAAACCCTTTTTCATTCAGGGCTCGATAGATTTCTTACCATTCTCTTCTGGCTTTTAGAGTTTGAGTGGAGAAGTCCGCAGATAATCTTACTGGTTTTCCCTTGTATGTGACTTTTTGTTTCTCTCTTGCAGCCTTTAGGATCCTTTCTTTATCCTTACTTGTTCTCATTGTGACTATGATGTGTCTTGGTGTCTTCAGGTCTGGGTTGATTCCATTTGGTCTTCTCTGGGCCTCTTGAATCTTGATGTCCTTTCTGTTATCCAGGTCTGGGAAGTTTTCTTCTATTATTTCCTCTAGAATGTTTGCTTCGCCTTCCTCTCTTTCTTCCTCTGGCAGGCCAATTATACGAATGTTACTTCTTTTGAGATCATCCCATATGTCTCTGTTGTTGTTTTCAGTGTCTCTCAATCTCTTTTTAAGCTCTTTCACCTCTTTCTTAGTTTTCTCTAACTCATCCTCTGTCTGACTAATTCTGTTTTCTGCTTCTGTTAGTCTGCTTTCCCTTGCCTCAGCTTTTTTCTTCATTACAGCTATTTCAGCTTTCAGTTCTCTAATTGCCTCAATATAATCAGTATTTTCCTTGGGGGTCTCAACTGTTGTTTCCCTAATACTGCCATTCCTTTCCTCCAATGTTGTTTTCATTTCTGTGATTAATAAGTTTATTATTGCTTGCATACTTTTCTTATCTATGTTTACTTCTGTCTGATTTGTAGTTTCTTCTGGGCTCTTGTCTTCATTCATTGTAGTAGCAGGTTTATTTGTTTTTGATCTACCCATTTTTTTGATTTATATGTTTCTTATTTTTATGCTCTGTTGTTCCTCAGTTGTTGTGTCTTGAATACAAGCAACACTATACTAAATACCTTTATGACAATTTCACTCACCAATCTCAGGAATTACAGTAGCAACTGAAGCAAGTATTGAAGCAATTTAATCGTTACCAGTTAGCCAAGCAATTTTTCCAGTCCATGAAAAAATAGTAACCAAATCCCAGTGAAGAAGAAAGAGAAAAGAAAGAAGGGATAGCAAGAATAGACAGCTATGCAAATCTACTATCCACTGTATATTCTAGGGGTAACAAGAGGGGAAAGGGAACTAGAGCAGAGATACACACATAGAGTCCACTCTGAGTCATATTTCTTCCCCCAAATAATTCACAAATTCAGAAAGGTAAAGAAGGAAGGAAGAAGTGTATGACAAGATAAAAAAAGAAAAAAGAGATGAGAGAAAAAAGAGAAAAGATAAGAAAAAGAGCTGTAATTAAAGAGTAGTGAAAGGAAAGTTTTTTTTTTGGATTACTTTATTTTTAATTAAATTTAATTTTTTTTTAATTAGCTAGGAGGAAGAGGGAGGGGACAGTCTGTAGAGGAGGTAGGAGTAACAAGAGAAGTTCCTCTCACTATAGATAAGATGCCCACTATCCTAGCAATGAAAGATACCCTAAGAGTTAATTCTGATCAACCTAAAGGGGGGAAGATATATGCCTTTATATAATATTAATAATAAAATAGAGCAGAGTAAAAAAAAAACCCAGATTACTTCAAACCTCGTGATCAGAGGCAGCTGATTGTTAAGAAAGAGAAAAAAAACACCTCAGGACTAGTCAAGGTTAGCTGAAATAGACAGTTACAGAAATTTACTATCCACTGTATATTTTAGGAGTAGCTAAAGGAGGAAGGGGAGTTGAGCAAAGATACTCGCAATGAGAGTCTACTCTGAGTCAGAATTCTTCCCCAAAATAATTCCCAAATGTGTATCAGTGAATTCAAAAAAGCACACTGTTTGGTGGTGTGGTGTTGGGGCCTGTGGCTTTGCACGCTGTAGGATTAAGGAAGAAAGGATGACAAGAATGAGAAAAAGAAAGAAAAAAGAAAGAGAGAGAGAAAAAAGAAAGATAAGAAAAAGAATAGTCATAAAAGAGCAGTGAAAGGAAAGAGTTTTTTTATTTACTTATTTTTAATTATTTAATTAGCTATGCGGGGTGAGGTGGGGTTTTTTGGCTACTTAGAAAGAAAAAAGGCCAGAGGTTTCAGAAGGGTATAGACTTAGAATTAATGATACACCCTGGTGGGACAGGAATCTTGGTAAAGAAAGAAGCTCAGCAGGGGAGCCTGCTAGGAGCTGGTCCCCAGGGACTGGTTGGGGGGGGGGGAGGATGTGTGATTAATAATTTTAAAAGAAAAAAAAAATTGTTCCTTTTTTTTCTACTCTATTTTTTAACCCAAATTAAGTTATAGTCACATCCTTGGTGTCACCACTAGGACCCCTTATTGACTGGCCTACTAAAGGCAGAAAATTCTACAGTTTCCAGAAGATGTGGTCAGAGCTCAAGCCACTAGCAGCTTCTCAGTCCGCCATCTTCTGGGAACCCCCCGGGATATAAGCACTTTTACTTTGAGGTACATGGTTGCTCCTAACTTAAGGATATTTGTATACATGTACCCAGTCCTGAAGGCCCTAGCCTATATCTAAGATCTGTAACTTTACTAGAGAAAGCACCATATGAAGAGGGGAGAGAGAATAGATTAAATGAGGCTGAAGACAGAATTAGCAAGATTGAGGATGCATTAGAGACAACTAAAATAGAAGTTAGAGATCTCAAAAAGAGATTTGGAGATACTGAAAGCAACAACAGAGACCTATTGTATGAAAATGAAGACACAAGCTATCAAAATATTTGGGACTCAACTAAGGCAGTACTGAGAAGAAAGTTCATAGCCATACAAGCACACATTAGGAAATAGAAAAAGAACAAATAAACAACCTGATTGTACACCTCAAGGACCTAGAAAAAAGTACAAAGGAACCCTAAAGCAACCAGAAGGACAGAAATCACTGAAGTTAGGGCAGAAATAAATAACATTGAAAATAAGAAAATCATACAGATCAGCGAAAGTTAATGTTGGTTCTTTGAAAGAGTGAATAAAATCAACAAACCTTTAGCCAGACTCACAAAACAAAAAAAGAAAAGACGCAAATAAATTGGATCATAAATGAAAGAGGAGATATCATAACAGACTCCACAGAAATTCAACATATCATGTGAGGCTTCTATGAACAACTATATGACACCAAGCTAAAGAACCCTGAAGAAATGGATGATTTCGTCGATACCTATGAACTTCCAAAATTAAATAAAGAGGAACTAGATAATATAAACAGGCCCATCTAGCTAATGAAATTGAAACAGTTATCAAAACCCTTCCCCAAAATAAATGTCCTGGACCAGATGGTTTTACAAATGAATTCTACAAAACATTCAAGGAAGAGTTAATACATCTACATTTAGAAGTCTTCCAGAAGATTGAAGACACTGAAATACTACTCCCTTCCAGCTTCTATGAAGCCAACATCACTCTGATACCAAAATCAGACAGGGACACAACCAAAAAAGAAAACTACAGACCAATATCTCTGATGAACATAGATGCTAAAACACTGAACAAAATTCTAGCCAACTGGATACAGCAGTATACTAAAAAGATTGTTCATCATGACCAAGTGGGGTTTATCCCAGACATGCAAGGTTGGTTTAATATATGTAAATCAATCAGCATGATCCACCACATCAATAAAAGCAAGACCAAAAATCACATGGTCATATCAATAGATGCAGAGAAAGCCTTTGACAAAATGCAACATCCCTTCATGATCAAAACACTACAAAAAATGGGAATAGATGGAAAATTCCTGAAGATAGTGGAGTCTATATATAGCAAACCTACAGCCAACATGATACTCAATGGTGAAAAACTGGAAGCATTTCCACTCAGATTAGGTACTAGACAGTGCTGCCCACAATCACCATTATTATTCAACATAATGTTGGAAGTTCTTGCCATAGCAATCAGGCAGGAGCAAGGAGTTAAACACAAACAGATTGGAAGAGAAGAAGTCAGACTTTCCCTATTTGCAGATGACATGATAGTATACATAGAAAAACCTAAAGAATCCAGCAAGATGCTTTTGGAAATCATCAGGAAATCCAGTAAGGTGTCAGGCTACAAAAATAACATTCAAAAGTCAGTGGCATTCCTCTATGCAAACACTAAGTTAGAAAAAGTTGAAATCCATAAATCAATTCCTTTTACTATAAGAACAAAAACAATAAAATATCTAGGAATAAACCTAATTAAAGAAGTGAAAGAACTGTATACAGAAAATTATGAGTCACTATTCAACAAAACTGAAAAAGACACAAAGAAGTTGAAAGTTATTCCATGTTCATAGGTTGGAAGAATTAACATCATCAAAAAGAATATACTACCCAGAGCCATCTACAGGTTTAATGCTATTCCCATAAAGATCCAAACCAAATTATTTAGGAGAATAGAACAAATGCTACTAATGTTTATCCAGAACCAGAAAAGACCTAGAATTGCCAAAACAATCTGGAGAACAAAGAACAGAACTGGAGGCATCACACTCCCAGATCTCAAATTGTATTATAGGGTCACTGTAATAAAAATGGCTTGGTATTGGAACATGAATAGACACACTGACCAGTGGAATAGAATTGAGAGCCCAGAAGTAAGTCCCCACATCTATGGCTATCTAATCTTTGACAAATGAGTATTTAATATGGAAAGCAGAGTCTCTTCAACAAATGGTCTTGGAAACAATGGATTGAAACATGCAGAAGAATGAAACTGAACCACTGTATTTCAGCAAACACAAAAATAAATTCCAAGTGGATCAAGGACTTGGATCTTAGACCAGAAACTATCAGATACTTAGAGGAAAATATTGGCAGAACTTTTATGCATAAATTTTAAAGATATCTTCAACGAAATGAATCCAATTACAAAGAAGACTAAGGTAAGTATAAACCTATGGGACTACATAAAATTAAGAAGCTTCTGCACAGCAAAAGAAAACACTACCCAAACCAAGAGATACCTCACAGAATGGGAGAAGATCTTTACATGCCATACATCAGACAAAAGGCTAATAACCAAAATATATAAAGGGCTTGCCAAACTCAACCACAGAAAACAAATAAGTCTGTCCATAAATCAGCAGAAGACAAGGACAGTATATTCACCATAGAAGAGATTCACAAGGCTGAGATACACATAAAAAAATGTTCCAAGTCTTTGATTGTTAGAGAAATGCAAATAAAGACAACAATGAAATACCATTTCACTCCTGTGAGAATGTCATACATCAGAAAAGGTAGCAATAGAAAATGCTGGAGAGGTTGTGGGGTCAAAGGAACCCTCCTGCACTGCTGGTGGGAATGTCAATTGGTCCAACCTCTGTGGAGAACAGTCTGAAGAACTCTCAGAAGGCTAGAAATGGACCTACCCTATGATCCTACAATTCCTCTCCTGGGGATATATCCTAAGGAACCCAACACACCCATCCAAAAAGATCTGTGTACACATATGTTCTTAGCAGCACAATTTGTAATAGCCAAAATCTGGAAGCAACCCAGGTGTCTAACAACAGATAAGTGGCTGAGAAAGTTGTGGTATATATACATAATGGAATACTACTCAGCTCTTAAAAACGGTGACTTTAAAAAACAAAACAAAACAGTGACTTTACTGTTTTCAGCCCATCTTGGTTGGAGCTTAAAGACATCATGTTAAGTGAAGTACGTCAGAAACAGAATGATGAATATGAGATGATCTCACTCTCAGGCAGAAGTTGAAAAACAAGATCAGAAGAGAAAACACATGTAGAACCTGAACTGGAGTTGGCATATTGTACCAAAGTAAAAGACTCTGTGGTGGGGGTGGGGGTGGAGGATACAAGTCCAAAAGGATGACAGAGGACCTAGTGGGGGTTGTATTGTTATATGGAAAACTGGGAAATGTTATGCATGCACAATTATTGTGTTTACTGTGGAATGTAAAATATTAATTTCCCAATAAAGAAATTAAAAAAGAAAGGACATAATTTCATTTTTTATGTATTTGTTTATTCCCTTTTGTTGCTTTTGTTGTCTTTTATTGTTGTAGTTATTATTGTTGTTTTTATTGATATCGTTGTTGTTGAATAGGACAGAAAGAAATGGAGAGAGGGGATGAAGGCACAGGGGAAGAGAAAGATAGTCACTCGCAGACCTGCTTCACCACCTATGAAGTGACTTCTTTGTAGGTGGGAAGACGGGGGCTTGAACTGGATTCCTCACGCTAGTCCTTGGGCTTTGCACCATGTGTGCTTAACCCTCTGAGCTACAGCCTGACTCTCCATAATTTCATTTTTTAAAAATGAAGTTATAAAAATTACTGCCAGGATAGGTTCTTGGATTAAGCAATGAAACACACTATCCTTTTACTATAAAGTAATATTCAGTGATTATTTGCATCCAAACATTTAATATAATAGTCACTGAATGAATCACTTAACATTAGCGATTAAACCTCTCCTAAATTTCACAAAGCCAAAACTACAAAAGCTTAAATATACTATAATACCAGGTCACTGATAATTTTGGATAATTCATTAAATTTATTCACTTATTCCTGAACTTTTCCTAAGAGTTAAGATGTAAGATTTAACAGGATAGCTTTGATACCTTGCTACAATAATGCTTGCAGTCTGAGAAGACAAACACCACAGGAACATTTATAATAAAGTAAGGCAAATGCTTTGTTACAGAAGTAAAAAGAATCTTGAAAGCATAATAGGAATGCTAACTGCATGTAATGAAGTGGTCAGGGAAGTTTTCTGGAGAACATGATAACTAAGCTGCAAATTCATGATGAGTTGGAGTTAGCAGGTGAAGAGGGGGCTGGAGAATATTTTGGGCAGAGGAACATAGTGTGGGAACTTGAGAAAAAGCCTGGTGTGCATGAGGAATTAAATGAGATTCGATGTGGTGGGAGCATGGAAAAGATGTGGCTTCAGCGCTGTGACTTTATTTAGAGTATGGTGGAAAAGCCATTAAAATATGATAATTAAAGAAGCATTGCTATGGTTTTTAGACTGAGGAGGAGGTACAGGTTGAGGCAGGAGAGAAAGACTGGAGGCAGAGCCAAATTATAGATGCAGCCACAGCTATCCAGGAAAGAAATGAAGAGCTGACTGGGCAGAGACCGTGTTAGTGATGGTGGCGGTGTGAACAGAAGTAAAAATCAGTGATAAGTATTTAGAGGACGCAAGCAACAGAAATTATCTCAGGTCTCTGTTGTGAACAAATGCTCTTCCCTGAAATAGCGAGCATGACAAGATCAGTAAGCTGAGGTTGGGAGGATGATGAAGGAAAGATGAGAGGCTTATTTTCCCAACAGTTGAACAAAAGGTTTCAGTGTAAAAAAAAAACTCTGTGATACCTGGCTTTGTCTTCCTGTGGCCAATGAAAACATTTAAAATATTTATTTGTTCCCTTTTGTTGCCCTTGTTGTTTTACTGTTGTAGTCATTGTTGGGTAGAACATAGAGAAATGGAGAGAGGCGAGGAAGACAGAGATGGGGAGAGAAAGACACCTGCAGACCTACTTCACCGCTTGTGAAGCAACTCCCCTGCAAGTGGGGAGCCAGCGGCTCAAATTGGGATCCTTACAGAGGTCCTTGCGCTTTGCGCCACCTGCGCTTAACCTGCTGTGCTACCGCCTGACTCCCATGTCAACAAAATTTGTTTTTCAATTTTTTTTTGCCTGCAGGGTTATTGTTGGGGCTCGGTTCCTGCGTCTTGAATCCATTGCTCCTGGAAGCTTTTATTTATTTATTTTTCCTTTTTTGCCTTTTAAAATTATTGTTATTGCTGTCATTGTTGTTGAATAGGACAGAGAGAAATGGAGAGAGGAGAGGAAGACAGACAAAGGGAGAGAAAGATAGACACCTGCAGACCTGCCTCACCGATTGATTGTGAAGCACCCCCCACCCCCTCGCCGCCCAGCAGGTGGGGAGCTGGGGCTGGAACCAGGATTCTTATACCAGTCCTTGCTTGCGCTTTGTGCCACGTGGGCTTAACCCACTGCACTACCGCCCTGACCCCCACCAGTGAAATTTTAAAGCCGTGGAGGGACTAAGTATCCCTTTCCCTCCTGCTCTTCAGATATCTAACTAATCTAGTCTTCAGTTAGCAAACAATCTTAGGAAACAGAATTCGTTTGTGTTGCTTGGTATTTATATTGAAACAAAAGAAAGGGGCAGGGAACTGGCATACGTTGGTAGGTATGTCAGTTTTCATAAGCATGAAATAACACAAGATTTTTCTTTCTATGTTTTATAACTTGGATGCTTTTAAATCTTCTGTGGCCAGTCTGATGTTATTGTCCTATAATTCTCAATTCAGTGATTTGAGTTTTCTTTTAGCCTGAGCAACTCTCCTGGTTGCTGATGACTTTACAGTTGCCATGGGGAGTTGTTATACACAGATGGATTTTAGGAAAGGAGCCAAATTGGTAGGGATTTTCCTTGATTACACTGCCTTCTCTCTGCACAGATTGTTATAAGAGTGAACATTCTTGCAAGTCAGATGGTGGCAATGTTTTGGGGGTCTTGAAAAAGGAAGGAACACTGTATTTGGCAGATGATTTCTATCTGACTATACTCTGACAAAAAGGCTGCCCTGTTCCTCTAATTTATTCTGATAAATTTTTATAGGTTGTCATAAACCAAAAACCAACATGAGGCACTATAGTTAAGACTGAGCAGAATTTTCTATAGAGGGTAGATATTGATTAGAGCATATAATTAAATCCATCTTGTCATATGGTTTTATTTTTATTTCTTGCAAATAAGTAAAAAATCTTACCAGACTTATCTTGTACCCACTTTTTCAAAAAGTTCATTCACCTATATTTCTAGGAGAGCAGAGAAAAAGAAATACTTTTTTTATTTGAAGCCAGTTTTATTCCTTTTCTTCTATTACTTTTAAATCAACTTTTTATAGTACAGTTGATATAAGTTTATTATAGAAATACCAGAAAATAGAAGCCAGTGTTTTTCATCTAAAATTGTCTTAGTCCAAGGATAGGTCTGATCTGTATGAATGACATTTAGGTCCAGAGTGACAGGAGATAAAAGAAACTGTTTACCAGTCTGGTTGTTTCACACTCAGACTTTTTAGTAGAAAAGTTTTTAAATGCTCATATTTATTAGAGAGAGGAAATACAGGGGACAGAGAGAGTCTTAGATAGATTTAAGAGCATTACTTAGCTGTGGCATATGGTAATGTTGTTGGGGATTGAACTTGGGACCTCTGGTTGTGTTACTCTTGTGTTCTTCCCCCAGTTCTACATTAGGGTATTTTTGCAGTGTATAACAGAAAAATCATGTCTATTCTTTTGTTGTTTTTTTCAAAATTATTTAGAAAATAATATCATTTTTGAATTTTTATTTCATATTAAAGATTCAGAATTTCACACACAAAGACAGACAAAGAAAAACACCTCTCCAGTAAGTTCAATGGCAGAGTTCAAACCAGAAATTTCAGACATCAAAAGTCCTAACCTCTACCAGTTGAGTTCCCTTTGTAGTCACTGTAAAACAAATCTAGACCTTAATGGTTCATTTTTCCAGTTTTGATGCTAGTTGTCTTGAGTAGACTTTGCTGTCAAAGTTCCTTAAAAAACAAAAACAGGGGGTGGGTGGGTGTGTCTGATGGGACACAGTCTTTTGTTGGTGGGAATGGTGTTTATGTACACTCCTATTAAAGTGTAGTCATATAAACCACTATTTAACTAATATGAGAGGGGGAAAATTGATCATATGTCTAGAACTTTTTAAAACACAGACTAAGTCTTCTTAATACACAGGCTGAGTTTTTGATATGTTGACTCTCTCAAAAGTCTAGACCAGGTAGAACAGAGGCAACCAGTAGCACAGCTATATACAAGATGCTGGGTATTATACAGCAAACCTTAATAAAGGGACTTTTCAAAGTTAACCCAATTACCAAATAATGTGATGATAACAATAACCATTGTCTTCTTGAACCCTAAGACAGCAGGAACCTCACATTTCCACTATAGAGCCTATATTTCCCCCAGCCCTGGAACCTTAGGGTGGGGCCCACTTTCCTGCATGCTTCTCCCAATTCATATCAAATAATATTGCATTCGCCAATCGCAAACTAATCAACACGAGTGCCACCCCAGCATGATTCACCTCAGACTGTGTCCAGAGACTTCAGGTGTGGAATGACAACCCTTCAGCTTCATTACTTGGGTGAGACCTTTCCTTTCATAGTATTCTCTAATTCCATCCCAGGTGGTCCACTCCCCAATAAAGTCCCCAAACCTAGACTAGGTCCCCTGAGATAGAGCATATGTTCACACGTGTCCATAAACCAGGGAAAAATATATACCTGAAAGCAGAAGTACACAAGAGTCTGCAGTGACTACCTCCCAACACTTCATCTGCATTATTCCAGCCTTTAGGTCCATGATTATTCAACAATTTGTTTGGCTTTGTGTGTTAACTCTCTTTTCAGCCACCAGGTTCCGGATGCCAGGATGATGCCGACCAGACTTCCTGGACAGACGACCCCACCAATATGTCCTGGAGCCCCGTTTCCCCAGAGACCCACTCTACTATGGAAAGAGAGAGGCAGACTGGAAGTGTGGATAGACCAGTCAAAGCCCATGTTCAGTGCGGAAGCAATTACAGAAGCCAGACCTTCCACATTCTGCAACCCACAACAACCTTGGGTCCATGCTCCCAGAGGGATAGAGAATGGGAAAGCTATCAGGGGAGGGGATGGGATATGGAGATTGGGTGGTGGGAATTGTGTGGAGTTGTACCCCTCCTATCCTATGGTTTTGTTAATGTCTCCTTTCTTAAATTAAAAATAAATAAATAAAAATTAAAAAAACAAAAACAAACAACAAAAAACTTCTTCCTGAGAACAATAATACTTACCAGAGATTGAATATTTACTATGTGGTTTACATCATAGTATTTCACATAAAATGTAAACTTAAGTACAGAATGACACAGTGGTTCCAAATCTTAAACATTGTCCTTTTATCCATGAGGCTGTTATTTTCTTCTTTTCTGCATTACTCATTTTTTTCAGCATGACTGTGAGTCTATCTCATCTAAAATGGAATAGAGACTTTATTTTTCAGATATCAGTGAAAATTAACTAAGATGAATTGGAAGTTGCTACCTGAATACCTGAATATTGCCATAGAGATATTTACCAGTCGAGGAATCCTAGTAGCATGGAAGGAGATGAAATACTGTGTCTCTAGTACACACTTCTGAATGTTATTCCACAGAATATGAAGACACTAATTCACAAAGATATATGCAGCCTTATAGTAATTGTAGTACTATTTATAATAGCTATAATATGGGAAAATATCCAAATTCTGATAGCAGGTGCTTAGACACAAGTCATGTAGTAAATTACACAATGAAACACTACATATTTTCTCTCTCTCCCTCTTTCTCTCTCTCTCACACACACATGAAATCTTATCACCTGATATAACAGATGTTTTTGTTATTATTATTATTAGTTTTGCCACCAAATTTATAACTGAGGTTTGGTGCCAGCACTACGAATCCACTACTACAAGTGACCATTTTTTAATTTTAATTAAAAAAAAATTTACTTTGTTTTTTTAATATTTATTTTATTTACTTATTTATTTATTCCCTTTTGTTGCTCTTGATGTTTTACTGTTGTACTTATTATTGTTGTTATTGATGTCGTCGTTGTTGGGTAGGACAGAGAGAAATGGAGAGAGGAGGGGAAGACAGAGAGGGGGAGAGAAAGATAGACACCTACAGACCTGCTTCACTGCCTGTGAAGCAACTCCCCTGCAGATGGGGAGCCAGGGGGCTTGAACCGGGATCCTTACACTGGTCCTTTCCCTGCCCTTAACCCACTGCGCTAACGCCGATTCCCTTTTTAATTTTACTTTTTATCTCTATTTTACTTGATAGTACAGAGAGAAATGAAGAGGTGAGAAAGTGGTAAGGAACCTGGGTCTTTGTGCATGGTAATGGGTGTGCTCAACCAGGTGCACCACTGCCTGGCTTTTTTTTTTTTTTTTTTTTTTCTTTACAGGACTACTTTTCAGCTCTGGTTTGTGTTGGTATGAGGGTTTAAACCTCAAGTCTGAGAATTTTCTTGCATAACCATAATGCTATCTCTCTCTACCCCAACCCCCCCAGAGCATTAGGAAGAGCTTGAAATGGGTATTGGCAGATAGGTAGTGGATGGGGACTGGTGGGAGAGGCATGATGTATATAGTTTTGTTTGTTTTTTTTTTGTAAGAAGCTCTACACCAGAAACCTATACAGAGTTACAAGTTAATAATTTACTCAGCAGAAATAAATAAAGGAATAAAATCTCCAAAAAGAATACTGCATGTTAAAATTGTTTCAGTTTAGTTTGTCACCTAGTTAGTTCCTTATAGAAAATTTTTTTCTTGTTCTTCGTTTTTATGTACGTCATGAAAAAATAGAGAATGCCTTTGAAAATTGGTAGCATAATGATAACAATATCATGTACTTATACATGCATTTATACTTTATATTTTGTGAAACTCATTTTAAAATATGAAGTAGGGGCCCAGGAAGTGGTACAGAAAGTGAGCATGGTAAGCATACATGTTACAATGCTCAAGGACCCAGATTGAAGCCCACTTAGAAGGAAAACTTCTTGAGCACTGAAACAGTGCTGCAGATGCCTCTCTGGCCCACTCTATGTCCTCTTTCCTTCTCAATTTTTCCTTTTCTAATAAATAAAACAAAATAATTAAAAGAATAAAAAATGAAGTAATATTACTCCCAATTTCTGTATAAAGAAAAAGAGGCCAAATGAGACTGGCAGACACATGACATTTTGCCCTCTGTATCTCCGCCCCTGTCTCTCATATTGTGCTTCTTGAACACCTGCTGTTGTTGTTTTATGGGTATTTGTTTGAATGGATTTCCTTCCTCCATTTTTCACAGTTTAGTTTAAAATCCATTTGGTCAGCTCATCCTCATTTTCCTCATCTTCAAATGAACTACCTTCTCTTCTTCTACCTGTCCTGATTATTGCTTAACCCAGGTTGGATCTCGATATGCTTTGCCTTATGAGCCTTGTAAATGTAAGGTGTTAGTTTATCATCTTACCCATGCTTGTTTTTTTCTCTTCCTCTGTATGTGTAAAGTGATAATTTTCTAACCTCAGAGTATATAAGAATCACCTGATGGAAGTGGTGAACTATGTAGATTCCTGAGCTTTGTTCCCAGAGGTTCTGAACCAGCAGGTAGAATGAGGTCTAGAAGTTTGCACATTTAACACACCTTACTGATAACTTTGACCCAGGAGATCTATGAATCACATGTGGGGATTTTTTAATTTTTATTTAAGAAAGGATAAATTAACAAAACCATAGGGTCGGAGGGGTACAATTCCACACAATTCCCACCACCCAATCTCCATATCCCACCCCCTCCCCTGATAGCTTTCCCTCTCTCTGTCCCTCTGGGAGCATGGACCCAGGGTCATTGTGGGTTGCAGAATGTGGAAGGTCTGGCTTCTGTAATTTCTTCCCTGCTGAACATGGACGTTGACTGGTCAGTCCATACTCCCAGTCTGCCTCTCTCTTTCTCTAGTTGGGTGGGTCTCTGGGGAAGCGGAGCTCCAGGACACATTGGTGGGGTCTTCAGTCCAGGGAAGCCTGGACAGCATCCTGATGGCATCTGAAACCTGGTGACTAAAAAGAGAGTTAACATACAAAGCCAAACAAATTGTTGAGCAATCATGGACCCAAAGCTTGGAATAATGGAGAGGAAGTGTTAGGGGGATACTCACTGCAAACTCTAGTGTACATGTGGGGATTTTAAAAAAAATGTGCATTATTTATTTATGTATTTGACAAGACTGAGAGAAATTGAGAGGGAAAAGGGAGATAGAGATGGAGAAAGAGAAAATCTGTAGTATTGCTTCACCTCTAGTGAACTTCTCCCCCTGTAGGTAGGGACTGCGGGTTTAAACCAGAGTCTTTATGCATTAAAATGCATGTGCTTAATCAGCTATGTAACTGTCTGACTCCCCTCCCCCATTTTTTTCTATTGGAGAGTTTTGTTTGTTTGTTTGTTTCCTGGGTGAACAAATTCCTTATGATCTAGAATGCTGGTACTTATATATGGACCTTATTTTTCACCCCTGAGAAGTACTGAGTGACTATAATAAAAGTTATTTATCATACTGAAATTTCTTCTCTTTTGAAAACACCTGATCATCTGGAGAAAAGTGTTCTGTTAGCTGAGCAATTGTGAACAAGTGGCTTAAGTGTAGAAGCATCCTATTGCACTGCAGAAAACACATGCAGTATGTGGGTTCTAGTCTTGTAGTTACTAATGAAAGTTGTGTGATGTGCCAAGACCCTTTCCATCTCTGAACATATTTTCACATCTTAGGAATGGTACCAAATAAGTGTTAGACATTCCCATCAACACAGAGTAGAAGAATGTGCATAAGTCCAACAGAATTTTAGCCACAGGTAGAAGTAATTCACCGCTGTATAAAATCTCTTTTGTTTTAAATATTTTTTAAATCTTTATTTGTTTATTGGATAGAGACAGCCAGAAATTGAGAGGGAAGGGGGAGATAGAGAGGGAGAGGGACAAAGAGACATCTGCAGCTCTGCTTCACCACTTGTGAAGATTTCTTCCTGCAGGTGGGGGCTGAGAGCTTGAACCTGGGTTCTTGTGCACTGTACCATGTGTGCTCAACCAGGTGCTTCACCACCTGGCCCCCTGGATAAGATTTCTTTGAAATAGCATCTTACCTCAAAAGTTTTTTCCTTTCTTTATAATCTAGTCAATATACAGTTGCTATCTCCAATGTAAAACTAAATACTTTTGAGAATAAAACTCTCCTGGCTTCACTTCCTACTGCTTCATATCCCAAAATTTTCTATGTTTGAGTGTGTGAATGGACTAGATGATTCCTAAAGATTCCTTCCAGTTCTCAGATTTTATGATCTAAGAAAACCTAAGGCACTGACCTCCATCTCTAAATCAGATGTTCTAAATCGGATGTTCTATGATTTCCAGGGAGTGAGAACGTGTTCTAAAGGGAACGTGTTCTAAAAAAAAAAACAACAAAACAAAACTCACCTAAAAGGTGACTGTCATTCTGATGTAAACGATCCACTGCTAAATTTATTGACCTGATTCACAAAGGGTTTTGTGATTATCTAAACTCTCTTTGAGCTCTGTATGAATTCATTGGCCTCAAAATGAACTTGTACTTGCAAATAGTGTGTGGGTTCGAAGAGAGAAAATCCAACTCAATGTGAACACCCATCTCAGAATTTAATGCAATTAAAGGTTTTTTTTTGAGAGCCTTTTATCACCTTCATTAAATTTACTGATTCTTCTATGACTAAAATCACCTCTGTGTGAACTCTTTGGTCACTAATGATCCTATGAAATTGGACATTTTTTGACACTTTTGCTCTTAGAAACATGATTTGACAAAAAGTCCAAGCAATTTGAATTATTTTATCTTCTATAAAAAGACCTCACTGCAGCTCTAGTATATACCCAGTGAATTTTAAGTGTACTCAATCTCAATTTAATTTTGTGGGAGGAAGAGGTGCAAATCACTACAAAGAAAATGGTTCATATTAAAGAAACTAGATGGTCCTTCAGATCCCTTCAAAGGGTGACAATAATTAGCTATGGTCTAAAGCAGAGTCTTGGGGAGACAATCCATTGAACTAAATTCACAAACTACTAAGGAATAAGAGAGCAGAATACAGTTTATTACTTTATGTTAAATAAAATTTTAGAGACAAAATCTTTTTATCAGTGTATTTGTATTTCACCATTGAGTTGCACACTAGAAACGGAATAATTATTTGCAGTTTGCTTGGTGAGCATATGATTAAAGCTAGAAATTGAATTGATCTTTCTAGTTGTTAGACATTAAGTTATGGAGATAGTTTGCATCCATGTCTACTATAGGAAGATAATGAGCTATCGGTATTTCAGTGGGTCTGTATCATAGCAATAATGGATGTGAACTTGGCACATGAGCTTCTTGTGCTCAAAAAGTCTGAACTATGCAACTTGCTAACTGTGTGTCTTTGGTGCCCTATACTCTTATCTTCCGTTTCGGTCAAACTCTGCTTTCTTTCATTCTGCTTTTTTTGTAGATTCTATATTGTGGTAGGAAAATTCAATCTTTCTTATTTCCTAGTTTTTGGAGTGCATCTTAGTGTTGCCATCCTGCAGCCACTCAAACGTCAAATTGAAATTTCACTGCCCTACCTATTCACAGACAGAAAAGTGGACTGGAAGAAAATTCCTATCTCATAAAAGAACTCAATGACCAACTTTATGAGCTGTTTGACTTTTGGGAGAAAAGTGAAGCCTTAGTGCCCCCATTTCTTTCTAGATGGCCTTAAATGTGGCAATTACTGATAGTCAAGGTTTCATAGAGAAAGTTTGTTGGAAGAAAAAAAAAGGCATTTCAACTTAGTGACTGTTCTCAAGACCTCACTAATCTTATGTTTCCCACAAATGTTACATGAAGCCATTGCCACCCTATATTGGACTTTTACTAAGACTCTTCTTTTGGAGAGAAAGCAAGTTTGAAAGAGATTAAAAATTCAGTTTCTAAGAAGTTAACATATCTCTTCAATTTGAATAAGGTCATGAAATATTTAACAAGCAAGAAACTCCCCTAAAACATTTAAGAATCAAAGAGAAGCCTGCTTGTTAGTATTTTTTTAATTTAATTTTTTATTTATTTTACCAGAGCACTGCTCAGCTCTGGTTTATGGTGGTGCAGGGAATTGAACCTGGGACTTTGGAGCCTCAGGCATGAGAGTCTCTTTGCACAACCATTATGCTATCTACCCCTGCCCAATTTAATTTTTTTTATTGCCACCAAGGTTATTGTTGAGGTTCAGTGCCAGCACTGAAAATCTACTGTTCCTGGCAGCGCTTTACTTTTTTTCCCCTTCTATTTTATTTATTTATATTTTGGTAGGATAGAGAGAAAATGAGAGAGGGAGGGGGGTTCAGAGAGGGAGAGAGAAAGATAAGATACCTGCAGACCTCCTTCACCACTCCTGGAGCTTCCCCCCACATATTGGGACTGGGAGCTCTAACCTGGGTCCTTGTGTATGGTAATGTGTGCACTCAACTTGGGTGTGCCACCACCCAATTCCTTGCTAGAAATTTTATCAAAGAGCTACAATTTACATTTTATCAATGAGCTACATATTAAACACCATGAGACTAACTTCACTTAGGCACAGATAGAACATTGTAAAGATTAAAGGGGGGGGGAGGATCATTAGGATAAATGCCCTCTAGTCTGATGGATTTAACAGATGTAAGAAATAATTCTGCACTATTCCCGCCCTTAGGTCCATGATTGGTCAACAAATCGTTTGGCTTTGTATGTTAACTCTCTTGTTAACCACCAGATTCCAGATGCTAGCATGATGCCGACCAGACTTCCTTGGACAGGCAACCCCATCAATGTGTCCTGGGGCTCTGCTTCCCTAGAGTCCTTCCCCACTAGGGAAAGAGAGACAGGCTGGGAGTATGGATAGACCTTTCAAGGCCATGTTCAGTGGGGAAGCAATTACAGAAACCAGACCTTCTACCTTCTGCACCCCACAATGACTTTTGGTCCATACTCCCAGAGGGTTAAAGAATAGGAAAGCTATCAGGGGAGGGAATGGGATATGGAATCCTGGTGGTGGGAATTGTGCAAAGTTGTACCCCTCTTATCCTACGGTTTAGTCAACGTTTCCTTTTTATAAATAAAAAACTAAAAAAATAAATAATTATTGAGTGCCCACATGGTGGTAGTTGCAGGAGATGACCTTGGGGAACAAAATCTGGCTTGCTTTCATGGAGAGCATACCCTGGTAGAAATGTGAAGTGATATTTAAATGACATAGTTATTTATTTGATGTGTGTTCTAGCAAAATTTATAAGAATGTGTAGGTTTCACACTTGTATATTGATCCCTGAGTCCTAAAATATTATTATTTTTTTACTTATTAGTCTCCTTTTATGTAGAACATAATAATTTCATTTTAATTAAGTTTATACATATGTACATTTAATTCAAATTTGTTGATTTGAAAATATTGCAATAACTATGATGCCAACCTCACTTCCCTGGGCAGACAACCCCACCAATATGTCCTGGAGCCCCACTTCCCCAGAGCCCTGACACACTACGGAAAGAGAGAGAAAGGCTGGGAGTATGGATCGACCTGCCAATGCCCATGTTCAGTGAGGAAGCAATTACAGAAGCCAGACCTTCCACCTTCTGCACCCCATCATGATCCTGGGTCCATACTCCTAAAGGGTTAAAGAATAGGAAAGCTATCAAGGGAGGGGACTGGATACAGATTTTTGGTGGTAGGAACTGTGTGGACTTGTACCCTCTTACCCTGTGGTCTTGCCAATATTTTCATTTTATAAATAAAAATTTAAAAAATTGCAATAATTTAGAACTTTTCTTTTTTTAGTCAGAAAATTATTAACAGGTATACAGAAATGCCCCCCATTATCTCAAGAGCTAAATTATATACTTCTTGATATAAGACTCAGTCATGTAGGAGGTTAAATATAACACAGTAAAGACAGGAACTAGTAAAAACCAACTATCTTATACTTCACTTTCTCTTCTCAAATCAAACTACCTTTACAGTTTTTGTGCATATTTACTGAAAATAAAACCCTCTCCCAATGTATATATGACATAAAGTAAAAAGGGACACATGTCTATATAATGCTTATTTCCTGATGTAAGATATCTTGATCACTGGGAACCTTGTCTAAGTGTAGTGGTTCAGTTTTATATGGTTTAGATTAAAATCTCAGCTCCTGATTACTAGCTCTATGATGTTATATAATTTGTTTAACCTGAGACTTTAAATTTATTTATAGTGATTTATTTCCCTATCCTTAAAGTGGGGCTATCAAAGAACCTTTTAAATAACTGTAAGGATTATTTGAGCTAATCTATAAAACAATTCTCAACAGTTTTTTTGTTCATACCACACTATGTACAAACTGGTAACATTTTGTCAACATCTAGTACAGTATTGTTTTATTACTTACCCATGGATGTTTTTACTATGTCAACAAGTAGAAAGCTATATAATTAGCTACATATCCAAAGGACATGAAAACTCTATGAGGGACATTTGCAACCCTGTATTTATGGTTGTATGACTCACAATAGTTGGGGAATTTAAACATCGACTGATGAGGTGATTAGGAGGTATCTCTCCCTATAGAGTGTATGTTACCATGCTTAAGGACTGGGGTTCACCTTCCCTGTCCCCACCTGCAGGGGGAAAGCTTCATGAGCAGTGAAACAGTGCTACAAGTATCTTTCTTTCTTCATTCTTCTCAATTTCTCCCTGTCTCTGTCCAAAATAAATACACAAGTGCTTGAAAAAAAAAAAGGTGAATGACTTATGGGTCAGATATTTAATGGGATATTACTCTGCAGTTAAAAAAGATAATATTCTACCCTTTGGGAGAAGATGGTTACAACTGGAAGTGGTTATGCTTAGTGATATAGGGAAGGTGAATGGCAGTTACCAGAGGGTTTGTTCATATGTGGAATATAGATAGTTAAATCATATGACCTTTAAAAAAATAAAAGGTTGTAACCAAGCTGTCTCTAAGACTTTGTTATAATTGTAGCTGTTAATGTGGGGGTAGGGGAGGGCATAGAACTTTAGTGTGGGTGCATTGTGAAACTGTACCCCTGAAATCTTATAATTTTGTAGACCATTATCAAATCTTTAGTAAGAAGTAAAGAACTCAATCCATACATTGCATTTATTTGTTATAATTCTTTATTCTCATTTTTTTCCCCAAGATAGTTTCTGGTGTCTCTTTTCACCATGCCTTATTTGTCTTGGGCCATTTGAAGAAATAGTATTTTATTCATTGCTCATAACTAACTTATCCTTGCTCTGTTTACTAATCAGGACCACTCATAAAAATAACATTGCTGACTTTCTTCAAAAGACAAGGAGTGGGTTTCTGTGTGTGCTTAACAAGATGCTTCACTATTTGGCCCCTTCCTTCCTTCCTTCCTTCCTTCCTTCCTTCCTTCCTTCCTTCCTTCCTTCCTTCTTTCCTTCCTTCCTTCCTTCCTTCCTTCCTCCTTGGCTTCCTCCCTCCCTCCCTTCCCTTTCCCCTTCCTTCCTTCCTTCCTTCCTTCCTTCCTTCCTTCCTTCCTTCCTTCCATCCTTCCTTCTTCATAGCATTGCTTTACAAGTCTCAGGAATTTAAAAGCCCTATTGTTGGCAAAAAGGCTTGTTCCAGTAGCCTACTCTTTTTGGAAGAGGATGAGAGTTTGACAAGGCCATCCTTTTATTTCTGATGGGCAATTCCTCACATGGACTCACTGCCTTTCCATCCCTCCAAAGTCAGTATTCCACTCTTTTCATACCTGCTGGTGAGGTTGTGGTTTGGCTCCCTGGACACCTCTTACATGACTGGTCAAGATAATTTGTAGTGATGCTGTCAGATACACTGAGTTATGTAGTAAAGCTTTCTGCTGATGGAATATGTGCATTTGAGCAGGAAATGGCCTTTATAAATCTTTTCTTTAACAAGGGTTTCAAAAATTTACCTCATTCATTGAAGCCCATAACTGTATTCTCATATCAATAAACTTTGCACAGGGGATATTGGTTGCTTGAAGCATTCCTCTGTCTTTGGATGCCACTGAGCACAAGGCAATCCATCTACTCAGGCAAGGAGGCTTTCAGGTAACTCCATGAATTTTAAGCAAGGATAAATGAGAGTAAGAATAATCCAACGCCAACTATTTCCTGAATTAAAAAAGACTCATGAATGATGGCAGGACGATATATAAAGCTAGACACGTTCTTCTGGTATTACAGATAGTTTAGTAGCTGAACACTTCCAATTAGTGATGAATGGGAGGTGGGAGATGTTCTTTATTTCTCCCATCTTGAAAAAAATATATGATTTAATGAAGATTAAAAATGAGTGAAAAATGTAGGCTTAAAGCAACATATTTTTATTGTTAATGAGATAATCCCAACATAATATAATGTTCTTTGATGACAGAAATATTCTGTAATCTGTTTTGAATGGTGCTATAGCCACTTAACACATGTATCTATTGATCATCTGAAATGTGTCCAGTATTTAGAAGTAGATAGTAAATTTAAAAATATTTAAATAGTTTTAAGTGGTTGGTAGCTACTATACTGCATATTTTACCTTCAAGGTATTTGGTAGACATACCTCAGGAGACTTTGAATTAATTAGAGGATTAATCTGGTCTGCCAGATCTAGCTTTTTTTTTTTTTTTTTAATAAATGTGACCTTGTTTATTGCCTAAGTAACTATTCTTTCATCTATTTATGCTCTCAAAAGTTAAATAAACAATTATAGTTGCAGTTAGATACAAGTCTAAAATAATAGTGCTAACTTATTCTTTTTTTTCACTTAATCCTCCATTAGACTATAAAGTGCATACTCTCTTGTTGTCTCTCAATTTTTTCAGCTATAAGAAATTTCTTTATTACAGTAAACCATCTCTGCTGTTCTAAGATCAAATCTTATTATTGAATATACAGATTACAGAACCATGTGAATAGACTCTGAACTGGTAAGTAAAAACTATACATAGAAAATCTCCCCTCACAAATGGATCAGTGGTTACTACTGATTAAAAATGAGATTACAGTTGACACTCATCTTTTAATGTCTTTATTTCAAAAATTAATAATATGCTGTATTTATGTAATACATGTCACTCACTCCATAACTTAAAAAAAAACTTAAGGTAAAACTTAAAAAAAAATTCAATTCTCTCTTCCACAGCTGTCAGGCTAGCTTCACTGGAGAGAGAGACAAGGCACTCATGGCGGTGTGGCAATATAATTCTTTATTGATGCGGACACCCCAGAGTCGGGTGCGATCACAGTGGACTTAGGCCACGTGTAGCTAGCAAAATGGCCACCTCCCACTATGCATGCCAGCCCTTCTCCAGGTCTTCTGCAGGTTGGGACATGGAAGAGAAAGAGAGCAAAACTAGGAACAGCAGTGGGGTAAAAACTGGAAGTGGCAAGTTGGAAACAGAAATGGCTAGGAAAGGGGGTGGAGAGAGGCAAAAGTCATGCTGGGAAGGTAAAAGAGTCCTTAACAACTGTTGTGATGGTTTTAACTGAATTAGCAATACCCTGAGGGGATAACATGGTGGGGATCTTTCAGGCAAAACAATGATTATGTAAATAGACCACAGCATCAAGCAATGCAGGGGAGTTGGCATAATGCCCAACACACAGCTACATTTTTATAACTTCTGCCTCCTTCTGTTTCATGTAAACTTCCTGTGATTATGCACTTGAGTCCCTTATAGACTCCAATGCTCATGAAATATAAACCAAAAGGAGCCAGAAAAGAGGTAAAAATATATTAAATTTTCTTTTATTCACCCATTGAGCTATTATCTCTGAGGCCTTGAAAAAGTAGCTGTGTCCTTATTTTCACATGAGCATTAAAGCAGATATTTCATTACAGTTTCTAAGAGGTCAAGACCAAGTTAATTGCCTTGAACTCCACAGAAGGAATTTGTTCCCAGCTGACTCTAAGAGAAAGAATGTATCTTTCAACTCTTACCTGAATTTTTTTAAACATGGAACACAAACCTTAGTTTTTTTAATTGTAATTATTTGTTTTTTTAATTCCCACCAAGGTTATCTCTGGGGTTTGGTGCTTGCACGATGAACTCACAGTTCCTGGCAGACATTTATTTTTTATTTAAGAGAGAGAGAGAGAGAGAAATGCAGAGAGAAAGAGATAGAAGAGGAGAGAAAGAGAGTCAGAGAAACACTTAGAGTACTGCTTTGCCACTCATGAAGCCTATCCCCTTTAGGTGGAAACCCATAACTTGAGCACTAGACCCTTATTACATTGTAATGTATGTGCTGTATCTGGTGTCCCACTGTGTTGCCCAACCTAGTTTTTTGTTTTAGCCTACACATGAAATAAACAGAAAAAAAAGTATCTTCTGGGCGCCAGTGAGTATATTAGAACACTTTTCAAAATTATGGAAAAGCAATGACCCTTACTCACTAGTTCTAACTAACATTAGCAAAGTTGAAAGTTCTTAGCAACTGTGTTTTGAACTGATTGTGCAAAGTCCATAAAATGATTTACTGTTCTGTTGTATACAAATTAGAAAAATCATATACTTAATTTTAGATTCTTCAGCAGTGATATCATTTCAATTCCAGTTCCACTGTTCGTAATTTAAAATGGAGAAGGCTTATATGCATTCATTTCTTAGATCATTGCTCTGGCACTTTCAAGATTTTATCCAAGCATGACTTTTATAACCTTGTGGAAATTGCAGTGATAAAGGATGCATCAGCAATTTTCAAACCCATTTCTTTTTGTGATGTTGTCCCTCAGCCTGCCTTAACAGAGCAGAAGAGAGAACCACAGGTCTTTTTTCTGTCTTCATTTTTAAAGAGCTTTGTTTTGGTCAATGAGACGTACACTGCAGAAATAATGCCAACATAAACTTTAAGGTATATTTTTCACTGCACATCTAACTAACACATAAGGCAAGGGAGTGGCCTGCCATTTTAGACCCTCAAATTGATTTCATAGGGGTTGGTTGTAATGAAAATGTCAAGCCCTTTAAATATCAAATCTTTAAATACCATACAGGCATATGGATGTGAACATAACTTTGCCATTCTTAGATTTTACTATGTCACATGTCAGAACTAAAAGAAATAGTGATAAAGGGAAATAAACTATTGTTCTGGAATAAATGACTGAAGTAATTGTTATGATGAATGGGCTAGGTCAACTGGTTCATTGCTAGAGTAAGATCTCTTCTCTGAAAGCCAGAGCCAAAACAGGATACACAGATACATAGCTTCTATGAAATTATGCACACACTTCATTGTTCCTCTCACCACATTTCTTCTTATGTATTAGAGGACTTCTCTTCCTTGAAATTAAGCATTTGTGAGCTAGTTTTTGCAGATGATATCAGCAAACTTGCCATTTGAGGAATATCAATAAAAAGATTATTTGGGAGAGAGCAATACCATCTCATGTTATGTGCCTGAAATATTTTAAATACTAAATAAATATTTACTGAATTGCAATTATTTTCTTCTGGTGTCTGCATACCATACTAGACTTGGAAGACATGGACTTAAGTCTCATTAGGTCCTTAACTCACTATATAACTCTGGACAAACTACACAAGCTCTCTGGGTTAAAGGAGAATAATGATTAAAAATACTGACCTTATGGAGGAGTCTAAGGAAACAATTACCAAATTTTTTGCAAGTGGAAGGTAGAAATGAAAACATGTAATGTACAGAGAGAGCTTTTGAGTGAAGAGTGAAATAGACACTTAACAAGTTCATATATGATTGAATCAATTTAATATAAAGTAATATAGAGAGATAAAAGCATCATGTATGTATATATTAAAAATAAAGCCTTTGAAAATACTGAAGCATTGCAGAGTTTATAAATCTGTGGAATGATAGATATGAACTTGTTAAATGCTTCCCAGAGTAAAGGTCTTATGTCAAAGGAAGTGTGAAACTATAAGACAAGATATTAGAAGAATATCAAACATTAGTTTTATATTCAGAGAAATATCAAGATCATGATGGAATAGCATTTCTTATAGGAAGAAAGTCTTTTAAAGTCACCTCACATAATGAACTGGCTCCAGTGAAAGAATGGAGATATTTTGTCACACAACAGACTGTTTCTATAGGTGAAATTATAGAGTATAGGATATCTAACTACATTTTCAGCCTTCTCAACCACATCGGTACAAAAATAAAAAGGAAACTAACATCTTTGGGAGATTCCCTTGATGACCTAGCTATATACTGAATTAAAAAAAAAATCTCAGGAGTCAGGCTGTAGCACAACGGGTTAAGTGCACATGGCGCAAAGCGCAAGGACTGGCCTAAGGGTCCTAGTTTGAGTCCCGGCTCCTCACCTGCAGGGGAGTCGCCTCACAGGCAATGAAGCAGGTCTGCAGGTGTTTATCTTTCTCTCCCCCTCTCTGTCTTCCCCTCCTCTGTCCTATTTTTCTCTGTCCTATCCACAACAACAACAAAAATAATAACTACAGCAATAAAAAAACGGGCAACAAAAGGGAATAAATAGTAATAAATAAGTTTTTTTTTTTTTTAAATCTCACCTGACAGGCTGGGAGTATGGATCGACTTGCCAATGCCCATATTCAGAGGGGAAGTAATTACAGAAGTCAGACCTTCCACCTTATGCACCCTATAATGACCCTGGGTCCATACTCCTAGAGAGATAAAGAATAGGAAAACTATCAAGGGAGGGGATTGGATATGGAGCTCTTAGGGTGGGCATTGTATGGAAATGTACCCATCTTATCCTATAGTCTTGTAAATATTTCCATTTTATAAATACAAATAATTAAAAGAAAGAAATATCATTTAACTCAATTAGGTCTATTTTGCTAATTATACGGCATTTTGCACATGAGAAAGTGGGGAGTTAGTTTCAGTGGTTTGTTGGTAAGAGGCATGGTCAGGTTTTGCCTGCCTATTCTCTGTCCTGGGAACTTTATGTCCAGTGCTGCAATATTTTTCCAAGTTGTGTTGTGCTGAAATCCTTATGTTCACATAATCTGGGTGAATGATACATGTATTGATACCTTCTTAGGAATTTGCAATACTTACTAAATGATAACAAAAACCCTCGGCAAACTCATATGGTAAAGAGACTCTGAAATTGTGTTATAAATTTTCCCTTTTTATAACCATAGCATAGCCATTTGATATTTTTTCTTTTTAAAAATAATTTTTCATTATCTTTATTTATTGGATAGAGACAGCCAGAAATTGAAAAGGGAAGGGGAGATGAAAAGGGGATGAGACAGAAAGACACCTGCAACCCTGTTTCAACACTCATGAAGCTTTCCCTTTCAGGTGGGGACTGGGGCAGTTGAATTTGGGTCCTTGTGTACTGTAACATGCAGATAGGCCAAAGGTATTGTCTGAGGAGATGGTGTCAGAGTTGGAAATAGGAGTAGGAATCTGGATCAGGGAAGAGAGCGGCTCCCAAATATGGAAAAAGTATATAAATATGGTTAACTGAAAAACCCCATCAATTTGATCTGGGGCCCAAGCACCACATTTTCTAGTGGGATTGTTTATTTTATTGATTCTGAATTTACTGAGCTCTTTATATATTTTGGTTAAATAAAACCAAAGGTAAGGATGGGGAAGTTCATTATAACTAACATCTGTGCTCCAAGTGGAGGGGCAATGAATTTGTAAAGCTTCTGAAAGTGTTCAGAAGGTACGTTGCTAGCAACAAAAAAATAGGAGACCTTAACATCCCACTCTCTCAAAACAAACAAACAAAAAACAACAGACCATTCTGACAGAAAATTTATTAAAAAAACAAACAAACAAGGAAACAAAATGAAGAGATGGATGGGTTAGACCCACTAGAAATCTTCAGAGATCTTCACCCAAGAACAAGGATGTAGAGGTTACACAGGCGTTTGTGCTGAATATGTGCCCCAGGTCAGATTGATGGGCTTACTTGTTGTTGTGCGCGGGCCGCAGAGAAGAGAGAGAGGGGGTCCGGAGCAAAGAGGAAACACAAATCTTTATTTGCGCTGGCACCTCAGAGTTGGGTGCTAGAGAGGCAGGTTGGGCCACGTGGAGGTAGCAAAAATGGCTGCCTCACGCAGTAACCTTTCCTGTGTCTGAACACAGGAGTGAAGTGCTGGCAAGAGAACGAGGTGCGGAAGAAGAAGGGCTTTTATAGGAGTAGCTTTTGCGAGAATGGGAAGGGGGAGGAGTAACCATAGCACTCCAGGATAGGATAATAACTTTTGTGAGAATGGGAGGGAGGAGGAGTAACCATAGCACTCCAGGATAGGATAATAACTCTTGTGAGAATGGGAGGGAGGAGGAGTAACCAAAGCACTCCAAATATCGCAAGGATATAGATAATGCCCTGAGGGCACAGCATGGCTGAACAGGCACTCTGAGAATGTCCCAACTCTCGTGGGAACTAGCAGTAGCCTGAGGGGACAACATGGCAGATGTGACTGCATCAGCACAATTTCCCAGCACTTACTTAACAGTATTTATATACTTTTCCCATATTTGCAAGCTTCTCTCTGACTTGATTCAGATTTCTAGTCCTATTCTCAGTTCTGACCCCATGTTCCCACACAATACTTTTAGCCCACCTGCATGTTAGCTTTCAGGCTCAAAAATTAGTAAAGTCATGGACCCCTTGAAATAAACCTAAAGAGAGAGGCAGACTGGGAGTATGGACCGACCAGTCAATGCCCATGTTCAGTGGGGAAGCAATTACAGAAGCCAGACCTTCTACTTTCTGCAACCCACAATGACCCTGGGTCCATGCTCCCAGAGGGATAGAGAATGCGAAAGCTATCAGGGGAGGGGGTGGGAAATGGAGATTGGGTGGTGGGAATTGTGTGGAACTGTACCTCTCCTACCTTATGGTTTTGTTAATTAATCCTTTCTTAAATAAAAAATAAAAAGAAAAATAAATAAATAAATAAAAGAAATAAACCTAAAATAGACTTCCTAGCTTCTTCCAACATGAAAACACCAAATTTCATCTGTTACACACTTATGTTTAGGTTCCTGATTATTAAACAATTTTTTCTGCTTTATATCTTAATGCTTTTCAGCCACCAAGGTGAAGATGCTACCATGACACCAGCCTGACTTCCCGAGGAAGACAACCTGACCAATGTGTCCTGGAACTCCACCTCCCCAGAGTCCTATCCCACTAGGGAAAGATAGAAATAGCATGAGGATATGGATGGACCTACCATTGCCATATCCAGCAGATAAGCATTTACAGAAACCAGACCTTCTGCCTTCTGTACCCCATAAAAAATTTTGGTCCATACTCCCAGAGGGATAAAGAATAGGAAAGCTATCATGGGATTGGATATATAATTATGGTTTTAGGAATTGTATGAAATTGTACCCTTTTTATCCCACAATCTTGGCAATTACATCACTAATAGTAAATAAAAGAAGTGGAATAATATTCTTCTCAAGTCCACATTGGACATTCTTATGGTTAGACCACTTGCTAGCTCACAAAAACAATTATCAATAAATTCAGGAGCATTAGAATCATTCTAAGAATCTTCTTAGGCTATAGTAGAATTAATTCAACATCCAACAACAAACAGAAAGAGAAAATCTCAAAGTATGGAAATTCAACAGTATATTAATAACTGTTGCGTAAACAAGGTAAACAAAATATCTCTGGAAACAAATTAAAATGAAGATACAAGCTATCACTTGTTCCATCAAATAAGTGAATAAATAATGAAAAATTAAAAAAAAATTACCAACTTTCTCAGGGTCATGTGTCTGACAAGTGACTATGCTTGCATTTCAATCTGAGCCCACTTCAGATTAGGTGATTTTTTAAAAATGTGTGGTACAAATGATTTAATAGTATAACAGACATTATACTATTATACAGGTAGGGTGGGTATTTAGACTTATTCTATATTTAGATAAAAATTTTGTTCCTTGACCCATTTTCTGTATTAGAGTAAGGAATTTGTTTTTCCAGGACCATCACAGTGGCTTTGCAGAGCTTGAGGAAATGGCTTTATTGCTGCAATGTTTGCAGTTACATATAAATCATCAGGAGCGGTAAATCTTCTGATTCCTATAATCTTTCTTTTTCTCTGATAAGGTCTGCTTTGGGGTGAGCCACATTCTCAGTGAAGGAAGAGGATAGTTTTCTAGCCCTTTCCTTCAATTATCAAGGTTAAAATCCAAACCTTCACCTTTTGGGGGAAATGCATGATCCACATGTGCCCAGCTTTTGATATGAGCCAAAGTTAACAACAGTTACCCATATTTGTCAAAATCGACTTTTTTAGGAGAGACAAAATAAATGAACAATTATACTTTCAATCTGCATTAGAATAGCCAAACACTAGAAGCCCAGAATAACAATTTAAGGTAGCAATTTGATAGTATTTTCTTAAACAGAATTCCTCAACACACCACACACACACACACACACACACACACACAAACAAACACACACACACACACCACACACACACACACACACACACAATAGTGGGATAACACTTGTAGGATATCTGATCTTGGGATGTATTCATTAATTCCATAATGGCATGCCGAAATAATCATCATATATTTCTTTTTAATATTTATTTATTAATTAATTTTCCTTTTTTGTTACCCTTGTTGTGGTTATTGATGTTGTTGTTGTTGAATAGGACAGAGAAAAATGGAGAGTGGAGGGGAAGACAGAGAGGGGGAGAGAAAGACAGACACTTGGCAGACCTGCTTCACCGCTTGTGAAGCGACTCCCCTGCAGGTGGGGAGCTGTGTTCGAACCGGGATCATTACGCCAGTCCTTAGGTCCTTATGCTTTGCACCACATGCACTTAACCCGCTGCACCACTGCCCGACTCCCAATCATCATATATTTCTATCGTATATATTTGTATATCATATCTATCCTATTTAATTTATATTCATATCTATACATATATGTGCTATAAAAAACCTTCAAGCAAAAACTGAATTGAATCTCAAGAGGTTCAACTGGAGTTTACTTTCAGAGAATTTACTTCTAGTTAAAACAAACACATATGCATCTATTTTTCAATACTATTATTAGGACCTCCAGAAGGCTCTGATAAAGCTAAGACATTTGCTTACAGAATTCACTCTTCTTCCCATTATATTTTCACACAATATGAAGTGATGGCTGCCTTCATAATTGGTACGGTCCTAGTTCTGTATGTCTGCATTTGTCTTTGGTTGATTATACTTATTACAATCACCAGCCACTTCTGGATTCAACTCATTTTCCATTCTACCTTCAGAAGGTCTTTTATAAAATATTGTCTGGATGCTATTTTAATTACTAACTAAATGCTCTAGTGACTTCATTTTCAGACAAAGCAAAGTTCCAGTTCCTTAGTCTGAAATTCAGTACAATTGGCAACATGATTCCTGCTTATTTTCCTATATCCAGACTCTGCCTCATCACATTTACTCTTGGCCTTCTGCCCTCATTACAAGTCTGCTGCTCCTCTAACATTGTCACCCCTGTTTCTGCCTCTGTTTGACCAGTGTCTTCAGAACTATCATACCTTGTCTTTCTTTAATAATGTCATGCATATCCTTCAATCCTGAAGTTAATTGCTCTTAAGGGTAAAAGCTGTTACTCTATCATACTCCCCAGGGTGTTAAAGACCTCTTTTCTCTCACTGTAAGCAATCTTCTTGAATTAGCAGTGAACAAAATAACAATGGAAGTTGACTACATGTTGAATAAATGGAATGACATTTATCCTACTGGATGTATATGCTAGAAAGTTCACTGAACTAGATGTCCATAGTCTTGAGTGTGAGTGACCTACTTGCTATATGACTGAGAGTAGTTATAGTTTCCTTACTTTCAAAATAGAAGTAATGCCCATTTCTCTTAACTGAAGGGAAAGTAGCTGTGAATATAGCTGTAAATATAAAGTAATATTCTAGTGTAAGTTATTCCTTCTATCAATGCAGGTCACTATGATTATATAGAATTTACTCTGGTCAAAGTATGAGAAGGTTACCGTAGCATATTTTTACTGTTATCTCTGATATAAAACATATGATAATAATTTAGTCAAAAATACTAATCAAGTAGGATAAGGCATTTCTCAGACATATAAATATGGATTCAGGACTTATACTTAAATGCTGTCTCCTTAGGGAACCCTTTGTTGAACACCCAGTCTAAAGCCGACTGAGCTATTTTGTATCATAACTTCTTTTCTTTGTAGCTCATATGTGTTTGTTGTTTATATCTGTCCTTGCAATGTCAACTTCTTTAGAACAGGGAATTTGTCTTGTTCATAGCTGAGCTGTATTTCAGGATTAGAACAGTATCTGAAACATACTATACACTAAATCAATGCTCATTGGTAAATAGATCATCTATCTTTGAGATAAGTGGCAGGATTATTAAGTTTCATACATAATCAAATTTTCCAAGATAATTCATGTGAAAGAATACATATTAAAATAATCTGTAGCCATTAAATTGATTCAGGATCGTCGAAAAAATCCTGATCTGGCAAACTCTATGTTATATTTTTTGGTGTTTAATTAGCCCAGAAAAGTGTTTTATTGTCATCCACATTTCACAGATGTATATATGATAAGAGAAGTTGCTGACATATAGTACTATTTGAGATGTCCAGCTTCTCTTTTATTCCTTTTGGTTTTCTAATAGTTTAAATTCATAAATTAAATCGACTACTCAAGCCAAGCCGAAATACACATTATTCTTTTCTCTTTTGTTTTTTTTCTAGTGAGCTCTAACAGCTGTTTATTTCAGGACAAATAAAAAGAGTTTTGGTGCTATAAGTAAACACTTAACAGTACCTTTATAACAAATTTGGGAGTACAGTAAAACATGTAAATTGCCATTTACTGTCTTTGCTTTCTTTTGGGGGCTGAAATTATTACATAACAGTTTCATCATACCATGTCATGGTGATTCTGTATTGATGATTACATTTGCCACCAATAAGGTACTTTTAGAGTTGTTTGTTTTTCCTTAATAGAGCCTACAAGTTATTTAATTATAAAAATATAGCTTGCCATACAGTGTCTTTTTAAAAATATATTTATAAAATGGAAACATTGACAAGACCATAGGATAGGAGGGGTATATTTCCACATATTGCCCACCCCCCAGAGCTCCATATCCAATCCTCCCCCGCCCCATAGCTTTCCTATTCTTTATCCTTCTGGGTGTATGGAACCAAGGTCATTGTGGGATGCAGAAGGTGGAAGGTCTGGCTTCTGTAACTGCTTCCCTGCTGAACATGGATGTTGACAGGTCAATCCATACTCTTAGACTGTTTCTCTTTCCCTAGTGGAGCAGGGATCTGGGGTAAGCGGGGCTCTTAGACACATGGTGGGGTCATCTGTCCAAGGAAGTCTGGTTGGCATCATGGTGTCTTCTGGAACCTGGTGGCTGAAAAAGAGTTAAGATGTAATGCAAAACAAATTGTTGAATAATCATGGACTAATCAAAGGCACGAATATTGCAGATGAAAATTGGGGTCTCCATTTTGGAAAAAGCTAGTAGGTCTATTTTAGATATATTCTAGAGGCTCCATAACTTACTAGTTTTGCCTGAACCTGACATCTAATATGCAGATGTGTTGGGTAGTATGACAGCTCCCTAGGCTTAAAGCTTCTGTCTCTAATCCTGCTTAACTAAGCACCGGCATGCCTGCAGGGCATTGGTTTGATCCCACTTAAAGCTGCCGTCTTTTCACATAAACCACTGTTAACTAAGCACCACCCTGCCTCCAGGGCATTGATTTAATCCCCACTGGTTCATGATGTCTTTTTGCTCTGCCCCCTCTCCTAGTGCACCCTGATCTCCACCAGTCTTTTTTCACTCCACCCTCTCTACGTCACACCCTGTTTCCATCCTACTTGGCGAGTATATATACAAGCTGCTTTTCTGAGTAAAAACACATGGAATTGCTTTCCAGCTCCGAGAGTTCCAGAGTGTATCTCCTGTGACATTAGCGCAGCATGAGTTCCTGATCCCTCTCCCACACAGCAGCCTAGATTGGCTCCAGTTGAGTTCTCTCCTACACAGAGAGCACTTGCTCGGGAAGAAGCATCCTCAGGCTATCCTGGCACAGATAGACCCAGGTTATTGTCTGGGGATATGGTATCATAGTTGGAAAAAGGACCAGAAAGCTGAATCAGGGAAGAGAGTAGCTCCCAAATATGGGGAAGTATATAAATATTGTTAACTGTAAACCCCACTGGTTTTATCTGGGGACCATATTTTCACAGGAACCTATGTGATCTCTGCATCCCTGTAGGTCTGAGCTTGAATTCTGTGGCGATGGCTAGGAACATTCCAGGCTGTACTAATTTCAGGACCCATCATACCCGGGTGGCAGGTACAGTATATTGTTCAACCTCCCTTTGGAGAATGGAACATTCCCTACCATTATTGATCCACATTGAGGGCAAGGT
Organism: Erinaceus europaeus; assembly: GCF_950295315.1. Classification (NCBI taxonomy): domain Eukaryota; kingdom Metazoa; phylum Chordata; class Mammalia; order Eulipotyphla; family Erinaceidae; genus Erinaceus; species Erinaceus europaeus. The sequence continues at coordinate 51,688,150 of NC_080163.1, read as the reverse complement.
CCTATAGGGGCCCACAAAAGGGTCCATTGTGTTGTTCCTGATGGATATGACCAGTGACAGTGGTGAGAGGGATCTGTTAGAGGTCTAGGCCCATCATGTCTGTGGGAACCCCGGGGCTCCCTGAATAGGGCCTCAGGTGATGGGCTGGCCTGATAGTGACTAAAGAGTCATCATTAAAGTATGCCAGTCTCTTGCCCTTATTCAGCTTTTGTAGTCCTTTGTCTAACACAGTTAGCTTTGGAGTGACTGGGATACATGTAATAGGAGGTAGGTCAGAAGGGTATCTAGGTCTAAGTAGAAACTATTTCATTAGGTACTTTAAGGTATATTTTTAGTTCTTTCTACTTTCTGGCTTCATTTTTGACTCACTGGAAATTATTGTGCACCTGTCTTTAAGGTATATATTTCCCCCTAACTTATGGATACCTGTACATATGCCATATCTCATGGGCCCTGGTCTTTATCTAGGTTTTGCAGTTTTGTTAAGAAGTGTACCACTCGAAGTGAAATTAAGGAGTCCTATGAACTAGGAGCTGTCTCACCAGAATAATGAAGCTGAAGAGTTGACCTTCGATGTCTGACATCTCTGGACACAAACTGAAGTTAAGCATACTGAGGTGGTACTGGTTGCATTGATTAGGTTGGGATCAGCAGGTGTAGTATCAGTTGGTATGAATTGGGAGAAGCATGCAGGAAAGGGAGCCTCACCATAGAGGTTCCAGGACTGGGAGATGTATGGGCATAAAGAAATGGGAAGGTTCCTGCTGTATTAGGGTTTAAGAAGACAATATATAGTTAAAGATATAACCAAGTTATTTGGCAATTGGGTTAACTTTGAAAACTCCATGGTAGGATTTGCTGTAGCATACAAGACCTCACCATAATTTATGACCTTTTATGCTATTTATATATAGCTGTATCTTATAAAGTAATACCACTAGTTGTTTCTGTTCTCCCTGCTTTTGAAGACAATATTTCAAAGAACAAGTCATTAGAAATGTATTAATAATTTGAGCCCATTGTTAAAACTCATACTGATTGCCAATTTGAAGTGTTAAGTGCTTAGATTGAAGGAACATGTACTCAGCCTATGGTCTATGCATCAAAAAGTCTGAGACATTCAATCCATTTTTCCATCTCATATTAATTAAACAGTTATTTGTGAGATTGTTAGTTAATTGGATTGTATTGCCACCATTCCCATCACAAAAGATCTGTGTCCCTCCCCCCAGCCCCAGTGAAGCTGAAAATCTACCCTCACCCTCCACCCAGAGATTTTTACTTTGGTGCCATACTCCAAACTCAGTCATATTGTGCTTTGAGTTTCCCTTGGTGTTCTTCTTTCTCAACTTCTGTTTATGAGTGGGATCATACCATACTCATCTTTATCTTTCTGACTTAGCTCACTTAACATAATTTCTTCTAGCTCTATACAGAGAAGGTGGGCTCATTGTTCTTAATAACTGCATAGTATTCCATTGTGTAAATATACCACAGCTTTCTCAGCCACTCATCTGTTGTTGGGCACCTAAGTTGCTTCCAGGTTTTAGCTAATATGAATTGTGCTGCTATGAACATGGGTGTTTTGTGTTATGGAGTCCTTAGGATATGTCCCTAGGAGAGAAATTACTGGGTCATATGGGAGGTCTATTTATAGCCTTGTGAGAGTTCACCAGACTGCTCTCCACAGAGATTGGATCAATTTACATTCCCATCAGCAGTGCAGAAATGTTCTCAGTCCCCACAGCCTCTCTAACATTGTTTGCTGCTGTCCTTTTTGATGTATGATATTATCACAGGGGTGACGTGATATCTCAATATTGTCTTTATTTGCATTTCTCTGACAATCAATGATCTGGAGCAATTTTTCATTTGTTTGCTAACTTTTTTTCTCTTTTGTAGTGAATATTCTGTTCATATTCACTGCCCATTTTGTTATGGGGTCATTTGCTTTTTTTGTTGCTAAGTTTGCTGAGCTCTTTGTATATTTTGGTTATTAGTCTCTTGTCTGATGTATGAAGATATCTTGTTCTCTGAGGGTTCTCTTTGTGTGATGGTTTTTTTTTTTTTTTTGATGTAGTCCTATTGATTTGTTTTTGTTTTAGTCTTCCTTGCAATTGGGTTTGTATCATCAAAGATGTCCTTGAGGTTTAGGTGGGAAAGTGTTCCACCAATGTTTTCCTCTAAGTATTTGATACTTTCTGGTCTAACATCCAGGTCTTTGATCTATTTGGAATTGATTTTTGTTTCTGGTGAGATAAAATGGTTCAGTTTCATTCTTCTGTATGTTTCAACCCAGTTTTCCCAGCACCATTTATTTAAGAGAGCCTCTTTCCTCCATTTAATACTTTGGGCCCCTTTATCAAAGTTTAGATGTCCATAAGTGTGAGTGTTTAGTTCTGGGCTTTCAATTCTGTTCCAGTGGTCTCTGTGCCTATTTTTGTTCCAGTATCAGGCTCTTTTGATGATGATGATAGCTTGATAATATAGTTTGAGATCTGGGAGTGTGATGCCTCCATTTCCTTCTTTTCTTCAAGATTGTTTTGGTGATTTTGGTGTTTCTCGTTCAAGATATATATTTATAATTTTTGTTCTATTCTCTTAAAGAATCTTGGTGGAACTTTTATGGGTATCACATTGAATTTGTATATGGCTATGGGGAGAATATTCATTTTGATGAGATTAATTCTTTCAATCTATGAGAATTGGTTATCTTTCAAATTCTTTGTATCCTTTTCTATTTCATTTAATAGGGTGTCTAGGTATTCAGTATATAAGTCTTTCACTTCTTTGGTCAGGTTTATTCCTAGATATTTTATTGATTTTGTTGAGACAGTCAATGGGAGTAATTTCTGCATATCCTCTTCCTCATACTTAGTGTTTGAATAAAAAAATGCCACTGATTTTTGTACATAGATTTTGTAGCAGGACACCTTGCTATATTGCGTAATACTTTCCAATAGCCTTCTGCTGGATTCTTTATATTTTTCTTTTTTAAGATTTTAAAAAATATTTATTTCCTTTTTGTTGCCCTTGTTTTTATTGTTGTTGTAGTTATTATTGTTGATGTTGTCATTGTTGGATAGGACAGAGAGAAATGGAAAGAGGAGAGGAATACAGAGAGGGGGAGAGAAAGACAGACACCTGCAGACCTGCTTCACCGCCTGTGAAGTGACTTTCTGCAGGTGGGGAGCGGGGGTTTGAACTGGGATCCTTATGCCAGTCCTTGTGCATTGTGCCATGCTATTGCCCGACTCCCTCTTTAGGTTTTTCTATGTGTACTATCATATCATTTGCAAATAGTGAAGTTTGATTTCTTCCCTTCCAATATATATTCCTTTGATTCCTTTCTCTTTCCTGATTGCTATGGCAAGAACTTCCAATACTATATTGAAGAATAACGATGATAATGGACATCTGTAGGGAGGTTGTGGAGATTTGGTGAAGCCTGGCAGGGCTTGACCTGAGAGCTGAGTCCATCCTGGTAAGTCTCTCTCTCTACAGAGGGGTTGAGCAAAAAGGGGGACACATGAACCTCAAAAGTTTGGTGGCCATTTTAAGTCTTCCCTGTCTCACAAATACATCCTGCATCTTCCCACCTCTGGGAGCCCTGCATTCCTTAAAACATTAAACCTGCTCCACCCTATATTCCCTGATACTATGGCCTATCTTTTTATTATCTACATATCAATTTTCTGCTTTGTCTTACAAATGACTAAAGGTCTCCTTCCTAATTCCCCAATTCCCCACAGGATATTGCTAATCCTACCAGTTGAACCCCTAGCAACAGTTGCTGGAGAGGTCCATACCATTCCCTACCCCTTTGCCTTTCTCTACCCCTTTCCTAACCATGTATGGTATTGTCATGCCACTTCCATTTCTGTCTTGTCTCTTCTGTGTCCAAGCTGGAGGAGGGCTGTTGTGCAGAGTAGGAGGTTGACACCGGTCACTGTGGTTTGTGCCACATGGCTTAACCAGGTTGCTACTGCCCAACTCTGGGGCACTTGAATGAATAAAGATTTGAATTGTCCTGCTGCCATTAGCTTGGTTCTTGGGTCATCACTCTCCCTTGCAACGCTAGCCTGACAGACATTGTTATCTAGTCCTCAATGAGGGGGAATTCTTTCAGTTTCTGTCCATTGAGTATGATTTTGGTTGTAGGCTTGATATATATAGACTCCACTATCTTAAGGAATTTCCCATCTATACCCCTTTTATTTATTTGTTTTTTTTTTAATTTATAAAAAGAAAACACTAACAAAAAAACATAGGGTAAGAGGTGTACAGCTCCACACAATTCCCACAACCAGAACTCCGTGTCCCACCCCCTCCCCTGATAGCTTTCCTATTCTTTAACCCTCTGGGATTATGGAACCAGGGTCATTATGGGGTGCAGAAAGTGGAAGGTCTGGCTTCTATAATTGCTTCCCTGCTGAACATGGGCATTGACAGGTTGTTCCATACTCCCACCCTGTCTCTCTCTTTCTCTGGTGGGGCAGGGTTCTGGGGAAGTGGGGCTCCAGGACACATTGCTGGGATCATCTGCCCAGGGAAGTCCATTTGGCATCTTGTTAGCATCTGAAACTTAGTGACTGAAAAAAGAGTTAACATATAAAGTCAAACAAATTATTGACTAGTCATGAACCTAAAGGTGATAGTGCAAATGAAGATTTGGGGGTCTCCCTTTTGTAGATAACTAGTAGGCCTATTTTTTAATATTCCAAAGGGCCCATGAATAAGCTAATTTTTTTTTCTGAGCCTGACATCTGATTTGCAGGTGGATCCAAGTTACTGTCTGGGGAGATGATGTCATGGCTGGAAAAAGGACCAAAAAGCTGGATCAGGGAAGAGAGTAGCACCCAGATATGGGAAAGGTATATTTTTTTCATGTTTTGAACATGAATGGGTGCTGAATTTTGTCAAAGGCTTTCTCTGCCTCTATTGAGATAATCATATGTTTTCAGTTTTGCTTTTATTGAAGTTGTGAATGAAATTGATTGACTTATGTGTATTGAACCAGCCTTGCATTTCTGGGATAAATCACACTTGGTCATGATGAACAACCTTTTTGATATACTTAAAATATTTTTTAATGTTTATTTATTTCCTTTTATTGTTCTGGTTGTTTTATTGTAGTTATTATTGCTGTTATTATTGATGTCATTATTGTTGGACAGGACAGAAAAATGGAGAGAGGAGAGAAAGACAGAGAGGGGGAGAGAAAGATAGGCACCTGCAGACCTGCTTCACTGCTTGTGAAGTGACTCCCCTGCAGCTGGGGAGCTGGGGGCTCAAATTGGGATCCTTTTGCCAGTCCTTGGTCCTTGTACTTTGTGTCACCTGTGCTTAACCTGCTGTGCTACAGTCCGACTCCCTCTTTTTGATACACTGCTTTATGTGGTTGACTAAGATCTTGTTCAATATTTTGGCATCTATGTTCATCAGAGATATTGGTCTGTAGTTTTCCTTTTTTGTTGTGTCCCTATCTGCTTTTGGTATCAGGGTGATGTTGGTTTTATAGAAGGTGGAAGTTTATAGAAGGAAGGGAGTTTTCCTCTTTCTTAGATCTTTTGGAAGAGCTTTAAAAGTATAGGTATTAACTGTTTCCTGAAGGTTTTGTAAAATTCCTTTGTAGAGCCATCTGGTCCTGGAATTTTTTTGTGGGAAGATTCTCAATAACTGTTTTATCTGTGATTGGTCCATTTAGGTTTTGTAGTTCTTCTTGGTTCAGTTACAGAAGGGTATATGTTTCTAGGAATTCTTCAATTTCTTCCAGATTCTCTAGCTTTGTGGCTTATAGTTGTATATGCTATGTAGAAGCTTTGCATGATTTTTTTGGATTTCTGTGGTATTTGTTCTGATGTCTCTTCTATTGTTTACAATTCTATTTATTTGAGTCTTCTCCCCCTCCCTATTTTTAGTGAGTCTGGCTCTGTGTTGGTCAATTTTGTTTAATTTTTCAAAGAACCAACATTTGGCTTCATTAATCTTTTGTATGGTTCTCTTATTTTCATTGTTTATGCTATAATTTTAGTTATTTCAGTACTTCTGGTTGTTTTAGGGTTCCTTTGTTCCTCTTCTTCTACGTCCTTAAGGCTTGCATTAAGGTTTTTTTTTTTTTTGTGAGCTTTTTCTTGTTCTCCAATGTGTGCTTGTATGGCTATTAGTTTTCCTCTCGTTACTACTCTATCTGTGTCCCAAATATCTTGATAGCTTGTGTCTTCATTTTCTTTTGTTTCTAGGAACATTTGAATTTCTTGCTTGAGAGCCTTTTTGAAACAGCCATTCTTAAGCAGTATGTTGTAGAGTTTCCAAATTTTGAGACTCTTAGTAATTTTGTTTGTTGTTAAATGTTAGCTTTACTCTACTGTGGTCTGAGAAGATACTTGGGATGATTTCAATGTTCTTAAATTTTTTAATACTGCCTTTGTGGCCTAAGATGTGGTCTATCCTTGAGGATGTGCTATGTGAATTTGAAAGGAATGTGTATTCCAGTTTTTTTGGGGTGAAAAACTCTGAAAATGTCTAGGAGGTCTAGTCTGTCCTTCTCTTCATTCAATTCTCTTGTTTCTTTGTTGATTCTCTGCTTAGTTGATCTGTCTAAGTGTGAGAGTGGGGTGTTAAAGTCTCCAACTATTATTATATTACTATTGATGTATTCTTGAAGTTCTTTCAGTAGGTGCTTTATGTATTTAGATGGTCCCTTCTTCTGGGATTTCCAGGTTAAAAGAAGCTTCCTTGCAGAGCTCACACCAGGTGTTGTCTCCTCGCTGTCATCTTGGCTCACCTCCACACTTTTTTCCACTGGGGACATCTGGAGAGACTGAATTTGCTTTCTTTTTTCTTAACATGGAAAATAAATTTCTTTTTAAATTTATTTTTATTAGTTATTTAATAATGATTGACAAGATTGTGGGATAAGAGGGGTACAATTCCATACAATTCTCACCACCAAAGTTCCATACTCTCTCTTCCATTGTAAGGCTCCCTGTTTCTTATCCCTCTGGGAGTATGGACCAAAGATCCATACAGGGTGCAGAAGGCATAAGGTCTGGTTTCTGTAATTGCTTTTCTGCTGGACATAGAATTGACAGGTCCATCCATATCCCCAGCCTGTTTCTATCTTTCCCTAGTTGGGCAGGACTCTGAGGAGCTGGGATTCCAGGACACATTGGTGAGGTTTTCTCCCTTAGGAATAGGTTGGTGTCATGGTAGCATCTGTACCTTGGTGGCTGAAAAGCATTAAAATATAAAGCAGAACAAATAGTTTAATAATCAGGAACTTAAAGGAAAGAGGATAGCAGATGAGATTTGGGGTCATGTTGGAAGAAGCTAGGAAGTCAATTTTAGGTTTATTCCAAGGGGCCTATGACTTTATTGATTTTTGCCTGAGCAAGTGGGCCAAAGTATTGTCTGGGAAGATGGTGTCAGGATTGAGAATAGGACTAGAAACTGGAATCAGGGCAGAAGGAAGCTCCCAAATCTGACAAAAGTAGTAAATACCATTAACTGTAAATCCCATTGATCTGACCTGGGGGCCATATATATTCATACTCAGCACAGGAGCCTGTGTAACCTCTGCATCTCTGTTGGTCTGAGCTTGCAGTCCATGGTCATAGCTAGGAACATTTTCAGATGCACTCACTTCAGGACCTGTCTTCCTCCAGTAGCAGAATATGTTGTCCCACCCAGTCTTCCTTTAGAGAGTGGGGGCAGACTGTACCATTGTTGTTCCATATTGAGGGCAAGGTCCTGTAGAGCCCCACAGAAAGTTTATGATGTTGTGCCTGATGGAGATGACTAGTGATGGTGAAGAGAGCGATCTGTTAGAGGAGACTAAATTTTCTTTGTGAATCTGGCTTGCAAATGGAACACCAAAGCTGGATCCTTGGTATGAGATATTTCATCTCAGATCTGACAGACTCAAGACTGTCTCAGGGGGCAGTTGCTGTCTGCAAAGAAACTGTATAGAGTTATACAGGGATCTAGTTTCAGGTGTTCTATTCTCCCTGTCTGTTTCCTTTTTACCTTTCAAGTTGTAGCTGAAGACTGGGTGATCGTGAGTTTTCTAGGTGCACTTTTCATGTCCATTACATAGAAATATCTCCATTTTTATAGGTATTTGGTCTATCTTTCCAGAACCATCCCACTATGAGTGAGTGATTTTGTGTTCAAGTGCTGACCTTTCCACTGTGTTATGAATATTTTTATAGTCTTTATGACCCCCCCACAACAGCCCTGTGAAGTAGATATATCTCCTTACAGCTAAGAAAATATAGACTCAGAGAGATAATATGATTTGCTCAAGTTCATAAAAATAAAGTTCATAAAACTAAATTCAGGATAAATCAGACTTGTTGGACTCAATAGGTATCATATTAAGTTCCAGGGTTATAATTTAGTTAAGTTTTTTCCCTCATTACCATCCATGGAGAATATGTGTATATGTGGTGAAAATACTTATGATCTATTGTTAGCAGAATCCAAGTGGACAGTATTGTATTATTAATCAGCTACAAGCCTATATGGTAGATTTCCAGAATTTACTCATTCTGTGTAACTGAAATTATAGACCCTTTGAATTTGAACCTTTGTAGCTTTTGATTAAAGTCTTCCTATTTTCTCCATCTTTTAACTCTGGTTAATCATCATTTCTTGTGCCATCTTCACAACTCAAGGAAGATAAGAAAGAATGAGTTAGTCAAGGATGTTTAGTATTTGGTCAAGTGTTTCTATTTCTTGGAATTAGACAGAGACTTTAAAACTAGTTTAAATGCTCTGACAAATTTAGTATGATTGCCTCTGGTTAGCACAGAGTGGTAATTAAGTCGGCAATTATATGTTCAAACTTTCATATTTTTAGTGTGTGTGCATTTTGACAGTAATTGAACAAGGCAGTATTTGCAATATCCATTCTGAAATAGTTTCACAATATTTCATTATATGCCAGATTAATTTGTTAAACTCACATTGCAAATGAAAACTTCAGTGTTGATCCAATTAATCCAACTCTGGGACCTCTTTGCTAATATGCCTTAGCAGAAAATACTGAAGAAGACATTGAATAAAGTGTCTAGAAAGATTATGCTTGTAATTGGGGGATAGAGGGAAGCCTGATATCAGGTTTATTTTTCCTCTCTCTCTCTCAGTTACTTTTTTTTCCCTCATTATATGCAATTTACATCCTTGAGAATCAGTACTGTGGGAAGATGAATAAACATTGATGAGAAATATATCTGAATCTTGAAAATACCTAAGGAAATATAATTTTCTCTTTGGGTTCCTTTTGTGTGTGAGTGAGAGTTAGTGTGCACTAGTGTGTGATATTTAGAATGAGGGTGTGAAGCACTGCTGAATGGCATTTTGATTCTATGGCTCTATTATTTTTCATGTATGCCAGTGTGCACTACAAAGAGTAAGTGAATTAGAAAGCCTTTCACTGTGATAGAAACTTGAGATGAAAGTTATGGAAATACTAGATGGAACATAAGACCCCTCTATGCATAAGTATTCTTCTTGTAAAATGACAACAGGGGAGGAAACCTGACCTCTGTTGGGTGAACAGCAATCTTTATAAAAACCTTATATGCCTGTCAGTGCTTGTCATTATAGGTTTATATATTAAGTCATTCAACAAATGAGTATTTTTAATGTGTCTAGGACTGTGATAAGTGCTAAGGACACAATGGAGAACAAATCAGATGCCAGTTTTAATTTCACCAAGTTAAAATCTAGTGGTGAGACATTTGTCAGTCACACAGCCCTAGAGCTGTATAATAAAATTTACACCTAAAATAAATAATGTTATATCATGCTGAACTTCATAACAACTTATAAAAGGAATATTTGACCTTGCTAGCAAGATTAGAAAAGAATTCCCTTGGGGTAGAAATGCTTCCTTTGATATCTGATGGATAAAACTGAAAGGTTAAATACTGAGTGAGGGTAAGTAGGTGGTGGTTGACAGAAAGCATAGTGAAATTCTAAAGTGAGAGAAATCACAATTTAAGCAGACAGGAGACTAATCACCAAAATATACAAAAAGCTCAGCAAACTTAGCAACAAAAAAGCAAATGACACCATCCCAAAATGGGCAGTGGATATGAACAGAATTATCACTACAGAAAAGATCCAAAAGGCTAGCAAACAAATGAAAAATTGCTCCAGGCTGCTGATTGTCAGAGAAATGCAAATAAAGACAACATTGAAATACCACCTCATCCCTGTGAGAATGGCATACATCAAAAAGGACAGCAGCAACAAATGCTAGAGAGGTTGTGGGGACAGAGGAACCCTTCTGCACTGCTGGTGGGAAGGTAAATTGGTCAAAGCTCTGTGGAGAGCAGTCTGGAGAACACTCACAAGGCTAGATATATACCTTTTATATGACCTAGTAATTCCTCTCCTGGGCATATACCCCAAGCACTCCATAACACCCAACCAAAAAGATATGTGTACACCTATGTTCATAGAGGCACAATTCATAATAGCTAAAGCAACCCAGGTGCCCACCAACAGATGAGTGTCTGATAAAGCTGTGGTATATATACACAATGGAATACTATGCAGCTATTAAGAACAATGAACCCACATGCTCTGACCCATCTTGGACAGAGCTAGAAGGAATTAGGTTGTGAGCTAAGTCAGAAAGATAAAGATGAGTATGAGATGATCCCACTCATAAACAGAAGTTGAGAAAGAACAGAAAGGAAAACTAAAAGCAGGATTTGACTGATTTGGGCAACCCCAGAACCCCACCCTACTAGGGAGGGAGAGAGGCAGACTGGGAGTATGGATCAACCTGTCAACACCCATGTTCAGCGGGTAAGCAATTATAGAAGACAGACCTTCCACCTTCTGCATCCCACAATGACCTTGGGTCCATGCTCCCAGAGGGTTAAAGAACAGGAAAGGTATCAGGGGAGGGGATGGGATATGGAGTTCTGGTGTTGGGAATTGTGTGGAGTTGTACCCCTCTTATATTATGGTTTTGTCAATGTTTCGTTTTTATAAATAAAAAATCTTGAAATTTTCATATGCAGTTTATGTGTAAATGAGTCTGTAGCTTTTGCCAGATTCTCAAAGTTATCTGTAACTCAAAATACATTGATAACCATTATTATAAGTTATTTCTGAAACATTTTATTGTAAGTAGATTATAAATTAACTTGTATCTACATGAAATGCTGCAAAAAGTTCCTGCATAAACTTTACCCTGTTTTCCCCATGGTGATATTTTATGTAACTTCATATGTTTATTATATTAAAGTCAGAAAATTGTAACTTCTTCAGTCCACCAAAGTAGTCAAATTTTCCATACACTGAAATGTGTGTATTTGTGTGAATTTAGTTCTATATGACTTTGCTAATGTGTTTTTTATATAACCATCATTGTGGTTAAGGTACAGAACAATTCTATCAAAGTATATTTCATACTACCCTTCTATAGCCACAGATACTTCCTTTCCCTTCTAACACCAATCTATATTAGCTTTAAGAAAAATTATTTATGTATAATTCCAACTTGCTATATGAATATGTAGTCTTTTTTTCCTTGACACTGTTCAGTCTTAGGCAGTTTGCTTCATAATTAAAGTGATTAATGAACAAGACTTTTGATTAACTATCTTTGTGTAGATATATACTCAAAAGGGGGAGGAAAGACATTCCAAATGAGAAAATTATATTCTCAAATAAGAAAAGGCATCTTTTTTCTACCCCTACCATTTTACAAGTTGTATGATCACTACCCTCTATTTGGCTTCTCAGGGTCTCACATCATTTCCTCCTGAGTCATTATAACATTGATTACTAGCTGCTGTTATTTTTGGTATTGTTAGTCTTTTATGTTCCCCATGATCAGATTTTGCTACCCTCTATAAATGTTTTCACAGAACAGTCAGAATTGTCTTTAGAAAAATAACCCCCAAGGTATTGTTTTCCTTGCTTAGCATAATTCAGTGGTTTTCTGCACCAATCTCTGTCTTCTCAGTCTACCATGCTAGGCTCTTGAGACTAATCTACTGCCCAGCCACACTAGGCCCAGGTGTAGGAAGCCATTTACTATCTTTTCCTCCTGGACCATTGCTTACACTTTTCAGACTTAGCAAACTGCATACTTTGCAAAGTTCTGGTTTTTCTTCACTGTCTTCTTCCATGTACCTTTTCTCTCTCTCTCTCTCTTTCTCTCTCTCTCTCTCCTCTCTCTTTTGCTTATAATTTTATATGTTGAGAGAGAAGGGGTAGACAGATACCTGCATCACTGTTTCACTGGTCATGACATTTGTCTCCTGAAGCTTGGGGCTGGGGCCTTGAACCTAGGTCCTTATACACGGTAACATGTGTGCTCCACCAGTTGAGTTACCACGCAGCCCCTTCATGTGCTTTACTAACACCATTAGAGAGAAATTTGGAAATAGATTTTGGAATTGGATTGGGTTGAACTTGAATTCTATCTCTTCCACTTGGAAAGTGTATAATTCTGGTTGAGTCGTGTCCTGAGTTTCTCCATACTTGTGACAGTAAGGGCCCTGAAGAATTATAATATTAAATCAAAGTATCACAATTGTAGTGCAGGAGCTGGTATGATATAGAACTCACTACTGAGTGACTTAAGTGGACATTATGATACTTGTGCTTCCCTCTAGCATAGCTCTAGTTTCATTGTTTAGTGATGAATTGCTTATAAGAATATGCTTTAATTTCCTTGATTTCCAACATCTTCCAAAAGGCAGGTGCTTAGAAGTAAATAAAGTAGATTAAAAAAAAGGAATAAAATGGATCAGGTCTTCAGAGACCAGTTGCTTCAGAAACTTTCATTGTTTGACATTAAGTCAGTTTTAAGATATACCTACCTTTAAATCCAAACCTCAAATTCATTCCAAACTTAAGTAGATACAATCAGTTGCTTATAGATTGTTTCTCCCATTCCCCCATACACACATGAGTTTTTAAATAAGAACTTCCTTTTATTTGAGGAAAGAAGCACTGAAAAGGGGAAAACAAAGTTTGGTTTATTGCACCAAAATAAAGGACTCATGGGGGGGGGGCAAAGGAGGCTTTCAGGTGCATGATGGTGGAGGGGTATCCAATTGAGGGTGAGAGTGTTTTGAAGATAACATATTTTACATATGTACCTACTACTGTATTTACATTAAACCATTAATCTCTCTAATAACAATTAAAAAAGAGCAAGAGTGGCTGCCAACATGATCTGGAGACTATAATTTTGTCTGAAAACAAGAGTGAGATATTCCTGTTGTGTTTACAAAATTTGGAAAATGAGATCAACTGAAGAGGAGGTCAGGTCTCAAAACTCTTGAATTCTATATTATTCTATATTATAAAAGGTGTCTTTTGGAACTTTAACTTTTTGTGTCACTCTTAGAGCAGTGTCTACACATCATATTCTAGAGATTCCTTTAATAACAACTGTTGTTCATTAAGCCAGGTCTGCTGCACTGCTTAATGCTGTGGTCTATTTACATAATCATTGTTTTGTTTGAGACCCAACCTGGTTTAATCACCATTGGTTTAATCCCCACTGGTTAGATGGAAGCTTTCCTTCTCTCCACCCACTCTCCTACGTATATCCTTTTCCGACTTTCCTCTTGCCACTTCTGGTAAAGAGATACATAAAAGGCGATGTATTTGATCAACGAGGATACAAAGGCAGATTCTTTTCTGATGAATAAAAACATTGAATTGTATTCCTGCTCAGCCATGAGAGTTCCTGGTTCCTCTCCCACGTCGCTGAGTGGGCAGCAGGCTAGGTTGGCTCTGGCAGACTTCTCTCCAATGCAGAGAGCACATGCATGGGAAGAAACACCCTCAGGCTAGCCTCACAAACAACAGTTTACGTGTAGCAGGAAAAGCCATGAAAGTAGTCAATCACAGTGAGAAAAAGACTAGAGTTTAAGCAACATGAGAACTTAGAGGATACAGATACAGGGGGTCGGGCGGTGGCGCAGTGGGTTAAGCGCACGTGGCGCAAAGCGCAGGGACCGGCGTAAGAATCCCGGTTCGAGCCCCCTGCTCCCCACCTGCAGGGGAGTCGCTTCACAGGCGGTGGAGCAGGTCTGCAGATGTCTATCTTTCTCTCCCCCTCTCTCTCTGTCTTCCTTTCCTCTCTCCATTTCTCTCTGTCCTATCCAACAACAAAGCAACGTCAACAATGGCAATAATAACCACAACGAGGCTGCAACAACCAGGGCAACAAAAAGGGGGAAAAATGACCTCCAGGAGTGGTGGATTCAAGGTGCAGGCACTGAGCCCAGCAATAACCCTGGAGGAGAAAAAAAAAAAAAAGAAATACAGATACAGAAGTAAAAAGACTGCATGGTTTCACTTATGTTTGAAATCTGCTTAAGTCAAATATATGGAAGCAGAGCACAGAATGATGGTTACCAAGGGATTCCTGGCTAACAATGTTCTGGGAGTCTCAAAGAATTGGGAATTTTCTAGTTATTATTTCCTTGAATATGGTTTTTGTCCCATTCTCTATCTTCTGGACTTCTTCTTATCCTTTTCCTTTCCTTTTTTAAAATTTTTATTTATAAAATGGAAATATTGACTTACTTTCCTTTCTAATGGTGCCAGAAATCTCAGAGTTGCTTTGTTTTTCCTAAATTTTCATTTTTTTCTAAGCCACATTTCATTTTAGATATTGTGGTCATTTTAATCCTATAATCCTAATATCCTTTCCTGATTAGTCCTACTTCTTAACCTTACTAATTGAGAACTCCAGAGTGCTCTTCATATCCCATATGTCATTTGTATTTTTTTCCTTTAGATCTTTAGTCTCTTTTATGATCCTTTATTTTCTTGTTAAATTACTTCTCTGTATTAAGAAATTTTTATTTCTTTAAATATTCTCATTATTCATCTTCTAATTTTTTTACTGATAAATCTTCCAGTTTTGCATCTTCATGCATTTTTACTAGGGATTATTTTTTATATGGAATTCTGTGGTTTTAGGTGGGTTCCTTGCAGATTTCTTTATATTTGTACATCTAGATTGATTTCACTTGTTGACCAACTGGTGAAACTATGGCAATGGTGATGGAATTCTCTTTTGTTTATACAGTGTGGTATAGGGGAGGAGAGTGAGAATGGAGAAGTAATTACCTCATTGGTGTCTGGTGTTTCTGGAGGTGCTCATCCCAGCTGGAGATGTTCACTATACCCAGGTTTTTCCAGACCTAGTGCATTGAGTGTAGCACAGTTCTCTTCTGTACACTCAATACCATAGAAAACATTTCTGTTTTCACTGTTCTCCCATAAGAGAAGGGGACTCTGTCTTTCTCCACTGGACCAGTTGTCAGATGGCATTTCTGCCACAATGGCAAATCTTTTGAGGGCAGTTCAGCACTGTGGCTCTTTCAAGAAATTCCCTGGTGCCAGGGATTGAAGGTTTTTCTTCTGTATAGCTTCAGCAGTGACTGTCATGAACTTGAGCAATGGAAGCTGCCACATGGCTTGAATAATGAAATGTCTGGTCAATCTGCTCCTCAATCTGCATTCTAGGTACTCACCAATATTTAGAGATTATGGATCTCTCAAGAAGTATTCTGTGAATAGTCTGCTCTACTGGTTAGATTAGAAGGGTGTGATTTACTGGTAACTATCCTGCCATGACCCTGCCTTTGGAAGCACCAATGTGATATGTAGTTTTCACAATAACCTCATCTTTGAGATAGTGGTTATTTTTCATAGAGATTAAGCAACTTGTCCTACAGCTACCCTAAAATAGAACTTCTATTCAAATCCCTTGCCTAGCCGTGTAATACTAAATTATTTTAGGAACTTTGAAATTGGACTTTTCTGGGTTTAGGGGAGGTTGTTTCTAAGTTTGTGGACTTAAGAATGTCCTTATGCATTGAATGAAACTTTTGAGTTTATAATTTGGCAACGAATAAGCTAGAAGAATAATCATATATAGAGCTAAACTATAGTTCTGCTTCACTGTTCATCTGGATCTGCCACTTCTCCAAGTTACAAAAAACCTCTGTTCTTTCTCATATACCCAGTTAGTTTATTTTACCTGCATTCTAGGACTTCTTTTCCTCTCAAGATCTCTCTGTGCTCTAGAAGTGACCAAAGCCATCAAGCTCTCTGACCAGAGTGTCCAGGGGCCATATACTGTTTCAATTTCTTTGGCGTCCAAACTTCATACTAATGAGGAAGGTTACCTGCTTTGTAGAGATGGACCATGTGTAGCAGAATCACCTATGACTGATCTATGACCCATTTCTCTGAATGCCACATTGGAGCAGACTCTGGTCAGTCCTGAATTCACAAACAGTTGAACAGGGACTTCAAGGAGGAGTATTTTACTGGCACAAAATTCTGTGCTGCAAAGGATTCCCTTGAGAGAGTTTCCTGAGTAGAGCTATTCTGGGATTTCAGCCCATTTTTCAGTGACTCTTAGATCCATGGAAAAAAAAAATCCTTTGAGAAGCAGCACAGAAATCTAAAGGCATTACAGGCTGAGAAAGTCTCAATTCACCCAATTCTCCTGGGCATATACATTAAAGAAATTTTTCTTGGCAATATTCAGAGAAAATATGCATCAGATGTTTATTGCCATGTTGTCTTCAATAAATAAAAATTAGAAACAATTTATTATGTGCCTAAATATAAGGCAATTCCAAACATAGCCCATGCTTACAATAAAAAAAAAATCAATATATTTATCAACAACTGTTAAACTGTTCACTGAGCCAACAAGGCTTAAATTGCTACCTTTATAGTATTCTGCCTCAAATTAGTAAAGGAATATTGAGGCAGAGAAGCTAGGGCTTAACTTCTTATGAGAGAGGCAGGGGTTAAATTCTTAATTGAAGAAAACTGAAGTTTTTACTGTAGAATTGGCAGATGATGATGTGAATGTCCTGCCAGATGAATTGTAATGATAATTCTTTGATTAAATAGGAAGCATATTTACAAAATACACTTTTAAAGTTAGTCTGAATTAGTTATTAACTTGGTCTCAGTTATTCTAACATAGAGAAGAGGACATGTACATGGTTCCATTAATTATCACCCTCATAGGCAGTTGATTACTAAAAGAATTGGGCGGCAAATATATCTTAAGACTAAATATATGGTGATGCTTTTAGCCATGCTGCTTTCTGCCCAGTTTATACTGAGACCAACTACAGAAGACTGTCAGGTGTTTTTTAAAATGCAGTCCAATGGTGTGCTCTTAGGAAACAGATGTTAGATATAGGACTGAAACTGAGAAAGGAAATCTCTAAGAAAGTATTCAATAATGTCAGTTCTAGGGCCAACATAGAAAAACATCCCTGCTACCTAGAACTCTAAAACCTGTTGCAAACCTGGTATCTGGACATAAAACCATGAAACCTAGTCTCCATCTAGGAAATGAACCAGATCCTGATTTTAGTACCCACTGTAGGACTGGTAACTTGCTGAGAAAAATGAAAGCCAAGCCTGACCTCACCCATGGTGCCAAGAAGGAAGGCAAGCAAAAAAAAGACATGGTAGCAGAGCAGGAGGCACTGAAAGAATGGCTTGTATGATGGCACATGTAATAAAAATTAAGTAGTGGCCAAAAAGGGTGGCATTACAGCAAAAGAGATTGAGGAGACATTAAGAGACACAAAACGAAAGTCCTTAAAAGAGGAACAAAGGAACCAGAAGGCAAACAGAAGGACTGAAATAACTAAAATTAGGGCAGAAATAAATAACTCTGAGAATATGAAACTATACAACCAATCAAAGAAGCTCTATGTTAGTTCTTTGAAAGAATAAACAAAGTCTACAAACCCTTAGCCGGAGTCACACACACACACACACACACACACAAAAAAAAAAAAAAAAAAGAGGAAAGAAAAGGTGCCCTGACCAGCAGGGCGGTGAACAGGGGCTAGGAACCTAAAAGACCTGGAATGATAGGGACAAGAGACACGAAAGAACGACAGCAAGACAAGTTTCTGATCAAACTGCAAAATTTTATTGTGTTCACAGACATTATAAGGCTTTGGGGAAGGAGGGGGGAAGTGCTGGAGGAGGAGGAGGGGGAGCAATCTTCAAAGTGGAATGTTCCTTGCAACATACAATGGCCGAAACCATGTTTGCTACCACAACTATGTGTTGTGTCACTCTTTCTGATAAATGATCTACCTGAGTGGAAATGGCCTGCCCAGAGAGGAAATAAAACTTGTCTCGAGGGCTTCCATTGTTTCAAAGCTTATCATCTATCAAGCAGAGAAATGGTTCCTGGCAAAAAGGAGAAGACTCAAATAATAGAAATCTAAATGAGAAAGGAGATTATCATGGTCCAGGAGGTGGTACAGTGGATGAAGCATTGGACTCTCAAGTGTGAGGGTTCAATCACCGGCAGCACATGTACCAGAGTGATGTCTGGTTCTTTCTCTCTCTCCTCCTATCTTTCTCATGAATATATAAATAAAATATTTAAAAAAAGAAAAAAAGAAAAAGGATATTATCACAGCAGACACCACAGAAATCTAATGCATCATGGGAGGCTTCTCTGAACAACTATATGCCACCAAGCTAGAGAACCTGGAAGAAATATATGAGTTCCTAGATACCTACAAATTTCCAAAATCAAACAAAGAAGAACCAGGAAATATGAACAGGCCTATCACAGCCAAAGAAATTGAGACAGTCATCAAAGACCTTCCCAACAATAAAAGTTGTGGACCCGATGGTTTTTCAAGTGAATTTAATAAAAAAATTCAAGGAAGAGTTAATACCTCTACCTTTAAAACTTCCAAAAGATTGAAGACACAGGAATACTCTCTTCCACCTTCTATGAAGCCAACATCTCCCTGATACCAAAAGCAGAGAGGGATACAACGAAAAAAGAAAAGTACAGACTGATATCTCTGATGAATATAGGTGCTAAAATACAGAACAAGATTCTAGTCAACCAGACACAGCAGTATATAAAAAATATTGTTCATTATGACCAAGTGGGTTTTATTCCAGAGATGCAAAGTGGGTTTAATATACGTAAATCAATCAATGAGATCCACCAAAAACCACATGATTATATAAATAAATGCAGAGGAGGTCTTCAGCAAAATCCAACATACCTTTATGATCAAAACACTAAAATAAATAAATAAATAAATAAATAAATAAATAGAGTAGATGAAAAATTTCTCAGGATAGTGGAGTTCATACATAGCAAGCCTATAGCCAATAGCATACTCAATGGTGAAAAACTGGAAGCATTTCCCTTCAGATCAGGTACTAGACAGGGCTGCCCACCATCACCATTACTATTCACCATAGTGTTGGAAGTTCTTGCCATAGCAATCAGGAAGGAGCAAGGTATTAAAGGGATACAGATTGGAAGAGAAGAAATCAAACTCATTATTTACAGATGATATGATATTATATACCAAAAAAACCTAAAAAATCCACCAAGAAACTCTTGGAAATTATTAGGCATTATAGTAAGGTGTCAGGCTACAAAATTAACATACAAAAGTCAGTGGCATTCCTCTATCAAAACACTAAGGTAACAGAAGAAATTCAGAAATCAATCCCTTTTACTATAGCAACAAAAACAATAAAATATCTAGGAATAAACCTAACCAAAGAAGTGAAAGACTTGTATACTTAAAATTACAAGTCACTATCCAAGGAAATAGAAAAAGACACAAAAGAAGTGGAAAGCTATTCCATGTTCATGGCTTGGAAAAATTAACATAATCAAAATGAATATACTACCCAGATCCGTAAACAAATTTAATGCAATCCCCATCAATATCGCAACCATATTTTTTGGAAGAATAGAACGGATGCTACAAATGTTTATCTGGAACCTAGAATTGCCCTGATAGTCTTGAGAAGAAAGAACAGAACTGGAGGCATCACATTTCCAGATCTCAAATTATATTAGAGTGCCATTGTAATCGAAACTGCTTGGTACTGGAACATGAATAGATTCAATGAGCAGTGGAATAGAATTGAGAGGCTTATGGTTAATTTCACTTTATCATAAATTCTTCACTTTAGGAAATAACTTACCATAATACTTTTTAAGTAAGAATTTTGATATACACATATACACAATTTAATATACACATATGTTCATAACAGCACACTTTGTAATAACTCTAACTTGCAAACCACTCAGATGTCCAAGAGTTGCTGAGTGGCTAGAAAAGGTGTAAAACTTAAATTACAATGGAATTCTTCTCTGCTATGTAGAATGATGAATTCTTCTCCTTTGTCTGTTGTTGGATGGAACTGGAAGGGATCATGTTAAGTGAAACAAAACAAGAAAAGGATGGCTGACCAGATTATCTTACAACATAGGGTGAAATTTGAACTGGGTATGGGGGAGGGTCAGATGGTGGATGGAGGTGGAAAAGCATTGAGGACCCAGTAAAGAAGGATGGATGTTGGTGGTTGGGGTGGCGTGCAGACAGCTATCATGGGGAGATGAGGAATTGTACCCATGTGTCATCAACTGTACTATAAGCCATAATTTCCTCAATAAAAAGATTTAAAAAAAGTCATAAGGTACCATTCCAGGACATGTCATTTCACAATAAGAGGGGGGAGCAAGTGCTCTAAAGAGAAAAGAGAAAATGTTTTGCAGTAAATAACCTTTCTTTTAGAATACTCATAATTGAAGTTATTAACAATGCAACCAAGTTACTTAAGAGTTTGCTTATTTCCAACAATCTGTGTTAGAATTTGCCCCACCTATTTGACATTTAACAAGCTTCATACAATTTTGGACTGTCCTTATTAATAAACAAGTATGTAAATACAGCAATATTTTAGACACCGACATTTTTCTTGATGTATTTTTGGTCCATGAAATAACACTATTTTAGAATTCCCCTCTCTGAATCTAGAGACTTAAAGTGAATAAATAAATAAATAAATGGTAGGGGGCCAAATTGAATAAATTAACTTTTATATAGTCAAAATAATTAGTTAACTATTTAAAATTTAAAACACACATATAATCACATTCTTCATAAAATATTATTTCAAAGTGTTACAGATTTTAGAACATTATTTGATTTAAATATCTATTCGATCTCAGGGTTCTCATTATCCACTGTGCCACCTCCCAGACCACCACAGGGATATGGATTCAACCCTCTGGTCCCCACCTGCAGAAGGAAAGCTTCATTAGTGGTAGAGCAGGGCTTCAGGTGTCTCTCTGTCTCTCTTCGTCTCTTCCCCCCCTTCCCTCTCAGATTCTCTTTGCCTCTAACCAATAATAAATAAATAAATAAATAAATAAATATATATATATATATATATATTAAAAGTTTGTGGAGCAGAATTGGCAAATTAGGAGTCACTGAATGTATCTAGTTTAGAGATTTGTTTTCTCATTTACAGCGATTTTCATTTAAAAATAGGGGGATTTCCTAATTGCAATGGGGCCTCATTTTTAACAAGCTATCAGACACATGTAACTAACTCAGATTTGCACCTTCTGATGGGGTGTGGACTCTCATTTTTTTGGTACTGTCCCCAGCTAGCTCTGTTGGCATTAACTGGCCCTTATAGGAATTTTATAAGATTTTGCAATATACTTTGCCAGTCTTTTACAGAAATACTGGCAATGCATTATACAGGAAAGTTCATTTTAGCTCCCCACTGTGCCTAATTATAAATAAATGGTTGGAGCATATAAACATGCCACAAAAGAATGACTAGAATCTCAGCAGCCAGCAATTCTTTCTCTCTAGCCTGGGATTAACTAACTGATTTTCCTCTTCTTTAATTTCTGTGAATTAAACACCAGCCTTATCCATGAAGGAATCAGGTTTGGTAACTGCCTGTCAATTTAGAATCTACATGCCCATTAGCTAGTTTTGCTTTATAGGAAATACCTGGGGGGCTATTTTGCCTGGGAGACCTTTTAAATGTAAACTCTACTTAATTACATATGTTCAGAAAATAAATAAATGAACTTAGGACATTGTTGTGAATCATAGAATGTCTATCATATTGGTCTTCATTTACAGTGAGTTCTATGTTCCAGATAGTGTGCTCGTTTCTAGGAATAAAATGATAATGTGAGGTACATATTTTTCCCTCCATTTTCTCCTTTCTTTTCCTTCCCTTCCTTCTTCCTCCCTTCCTTCCTTCCATCCTAATCCAGGGACTGGTGCATGTTCAATTTTACTGCTGTTGCTATGATTTTTAAAATCATATATATTTAGAAATAGAAAAAAGAAGAGACATTACAGTAAAGAAGCTTCTACTGGTTCTATTTTATCTCCAGTGTACTGCTAGGGTTTTGGGCCAGAACTGCACTAATGACAAAGTATGTTCTCTACTTGGTGAGCTATTTCTTTGCTCCAATCTTTGCCTTCTTGAGGCTTCAATTCTAGTGGAAGGAAGGTTTTTAAACACATCTCACCATTAATTAATTTTACTAGCATTCTGTTACATGAAGCTCACAAAGCTCACTAGGATGTAACTGTGGAAATGCATGTACTATGCACTGTAATGGAAGGTTACAGAGGAAGAGATTATGGGTTGGATATAGGTAGCAAAGGGAAAGAACATTTTGGTGATAGGAACTGGAAGTTAATGGTGGAGTGGAGGCTTTTTGGGGAACTGAAGAAGTTATTTGTATAGAGCAAAGTGAGAGTGGCAGAGCATTACAATTTGAAGTGTGAGGAGTGCAGTAGCATGGATTTGGTGGGCCAGTAAGTTTGATTTCTCACTTATTCCTTGGTTGAGGATGTTTTTATAGAAAGACTTACTTCTTTTCTTTGCCTTAGCACAAGTTCAGAAGACCTTGCAATGATTGCTTTTGAAAGCACTCTGGTCACCTCGGATGACTGTTAAACGTTCCATCTTTTCGCTGAGTGGTCTTGTAATTTCCAGCTTAAGGTTCCTTTTCTGGAGTTAGGAGATAGCCCTTCTGGCAGAGTATATAGCAAGATGTTACCATGTGCAATGTCCTGGGTTTTAGTCCTATCACTACAGGGAGCACAAATAGACAAGGGAAAGATACGTACTTACAAAGTGGACTTGTGCTTCCCTCCCTCCCTGTCTGTTTTCTCTCTTAAATAAAATGAAAAGTTAGCTTGGGAATGATAGGCATGTACATTAATGAGATCTGAGTGCTTAAAAAAGGGTGGTATCCTGTCCTGCCTGCCAGGAATGGTAGAAAGAATGCAAAAATGAAGTAAAACAATATAGGTTTAGGGAAAACATTTTTTCCTTTTCTGGTAGTTCTTACTCCTAAAAAAGAGTTCACTTAAACAGGTGAATTTGCACAGGCTTAGAGCAACCCAGGTTCTTAGTAGGTGTTCAGATTAGTTAGATCCCTAGATACTTGTTCACTGAATCTAAGTTATCTCTAAATGCAAGTGGACTAGTACTTAAATTACAAGGGGGTGTAAGTATGATTTGGAAACCTAATATATATATTAATGAGTTTTATAATAATTTAATTTGAGACATTTCAATTATAATTTTAGACTCATTCTTCAGGGCAGAGGCTAATTTAACACCACCTATTTTACGTAAGTTTTGTAATGAAAATAAATCAATTTTGAAATGGTTCAGAACTTTCAATTAATTTTAATGCTCTGCTAATCTCAACGTCACTGGATTGAGCCTGAGAATTCAGACATGTTGCTGAGCTTTTTAAGAAGTTCATGAGAATCACACACAGGCTATATTACATTCAATCTAAAAAAGAACTCATACTCAATTGGTTTATCCTGGTAGTGTACCTCTGAAATTAATATCATTAATAAAGCCTCATTGGAGGCAACTTTATAGGCAAAGGAAGTTAATGTCTTTTTAAGTGAATGATTTGGGAAATATAACAAGGAGACCACTAGAAGGAAACCAAGTTGTGGTTTATGGAACATCAACCTCTCAAAAAACTGGGATTTGTTTTCAATAGCAAGAATTTTTCCACTGTAAATTCAACATCAGTAAATTAAGTAACTAATAATCAGAAGTTTGGGTTACTCGGTAAGCTAGGTCACTTTCTGGCATAAAACATTGTATCTAAAAAATAGAAATTATTTTACATGTCCTCGAAGTTGCTTTCAACATATTCAAGCAGATCATTGGACTCACTATTTTAGGTGTAGAGATTAAATTCACTTGTGGAAACTTTTCCTCTGGAAAAGTTTACGAGGATACTTGTAAATTGTGAATTATTATTAATTTTTAAATATTTACTTATTCCCTTTTGTTGCCATTGTTTTATTGTTGTAGTTATTATTGTTGTTATTATTGATGTAGTCATTGTTGGATAGGACAGAGAGAAATAGAGAGAGGAGGGGAAAACAAAGAGGGGGAGAGCAAGATAGACACCTGCAGACCTGCTTCACCGCTTGTGAAGCAATGCCCCTGCAGGTGGGGAGCCGGGGGCTATAACTGGAATCCTTATGCCGGTCCTTACATTTGGAGCCACCTGCACTTAACCCACTGTGCTACCGCCTGCCTCCTGTAAACTGTTAATTATAAACCAAATCCAGTTTCTGGTTTGAAAGATGAGTGTAATCAAAATCTTAGTCAAGTCAACAATAGTATTTATTTCCAGACATAACCACCAGTGGTTTGGACTATGAACTAACTGGTTCTGGAAAGTTGCTGCAGAATGACATCATGACTATTGTATTTGTTATTGAGGTAACATTGAGTTAAAGTGTTGTGTATGTGTTAATAGTACAGGTTCACATTCTTCTAATGTCTGTGACCACCATACTACCTTCAAACTAATTCTTCACTTTAGTCCATTGGATGACCTGCATCCTTTACTCCCACTTCAATTCCTTCTCTGGACATCTTAATTTCTGTTGTCAGAAACCAAGAGTTTATTTTGGTTTTATTACATATATTTCCTTTGCTTTATTCCTTTATTTTTTGCATATAAGTGAAATCATCTGGCATTTTTTACTTTCCTAACTAAGAGGTGCTGGTGAATTATAGGAAGCACAAAAATCAGGGTGCCATGCACTAGAGGGATGTTAAGGTCAGAAGTGAGTTTTTCATAAAACAGGGTTTCTCAACTTCATTATAGCTCACAAGTTGGCTAATTTTTTGTTGAGTTGATTTAGCAGAGGTTTTCCTGTGCATTGAAGAATGTTTAGCAGCTCACTTGGCTTCAACTCACTAGATATCAATAGCACTGTCTACCTTCCTCTAAGTTGTGACACCAAAAATATTTCCAGACATTGCCAAATACCTTCTAGGGGATCAAATTAGCACTTAAGGGAAAACAGAGAATCCAACAGAACAGAGGTACCTCTACTGGAAGATGAGAGGTCTTAATTTTATGCAAAAGATTGATAACCAGAAATGGTCATGTCTATCTTTAGATTAGTCTTACTTCTAGCTCATACTTAACTGCTAGTGTCTCCATTTAAATGTCTCAAAAACACTTTAATCTCAAAATGTCCAAAAGTACACTCATGACCTCCCATTTCCAATTCAGTTCTTTCTTCATAACCCTTAATACCAGTGGATGTGCCAAGTTAGAAATCTAGGTTACATTCCTGACTTATCCTTCTCTTTTTTTCTCACATATGCACTCAGTCAGCAAGCTCTGCCTCCCTAATTTTACCACCAAATATCCCTTCACTCCATTTTCTTCTCATAACTATTCTATGATCTATTTTGACAGCTTCCATCAAGAAGAATGCAAAAGAAAAATACTCATTTTCCAGTTTCCATTAAAACTAAAGGTGATTATGTGACTCTTTTTTTTTTTTTTTGACAGTGAGCCATTACTGGCAAAAAGAACTTTAGAAAGTTATGAAAAGGCACTGACCCTTTGACATCTTTGGGACAACTCAAACATTTCTCTCCCCAGAACTGAAACAGTCACTGCCATCACGAGGAAGAGGTCACTGAATTTGATAGAGATGTGGTCTTATCTCACCTGAACAACTATGCCAATTGTCACAGCTGCTTATCTAACATTGTATTGTTAGATAAGAAGCATAATTCCCTCTTGTATAAGCTGCTATCTGTTGGTTTTCTGTTCCATAAAACATTTTCCTGGTTGATTCACTAGGATTATGATTTTTGATTTTTAAAATTAATAGTGGGTTACAAGACTGTAAGATTACAGTGTTTAGTTCCACACTGCACCCACACCAAAGTTCTGTGTTCCCAACCTCTCATATCCAAAGATAACTACTAAAGTTCTCATAACATTTAGAAACAGCTTGTTTTCCCCTTGCCCCCCCCCTCCACTTCTTTCTTCTTCAGTTCATATTTTATCAGTGTTCTCTAGATTCCACATATTCCATCTGGTAAGTTTTCTTCCATCTTTTATTTCATTAGGCACAATAAACCTCCAGTTCCATCTATTTTGTCCCACGTGATACAACATTGTCTTTTTTGATTGCAGAATAGTATTCCATGGAGTATATATCCCATAATTTCTTTAGCAAGTCATGTATCAGTGGAAATTTAGGCTGCCTCCACTCTTTGGTTATTGTGAATAAGGTAACTATGAACATAGGGGTACATATGTTCCTTTGAATTAATGTTTTTTAATTTTTATTTGTGATTGATAGTGGGCTATATAATGTTTTAAGATTATAATGTATACTTCCACACCACACACTCCACCAAAGGCCTGTGTCCTCACCCTCCCATTTCCCAAAGATAACCACCTGGGTGCCTGTGAAATACTTCCTTCTTTAAAATTATGAAATACCTTATGTAGAACTGCTGAGTTCCAAAACTGAGTACCTGGAGGCTGAACATGAGAGAAAGGGTCTTATAATCAGCTGTGTGGACTCAGTGAGAAGACTTTGCAAAGCTGAAGTTAGACCCTTGGGCATGAAGATTAGATGAGAGGGTGCTCAGAGATTTTCCTACCTTAATTTGTGAGGTTTTCCCCAGCATGTGCAGGATAAAAAGAAGGGTGTGGGGAGAGAAAAATGATAGAAAAGAAAATTTATGAAATTGACTTGTAAGAGCCTGCCAGTTTACTAACCATTCCTGGAGATACCTGGCATCACCTCTGTTTTGCCTGCAGTCCTATGAAATTAGTTTTACCTGTGAGTAAAAGTGTTTGTTTCTTCCTCATTTTCACATCAAAATCTCTACTAGAAAATGGTGAAAGGTGTGACCAGAATCACATCAGTAGTGTTTCTGATTAAGATGTAGGCTGATATCCAGCTGTCTCTGAATTATCTTTCTGTAGGCTAGTGGGAAGGGCCCTTGGGTAACATGGGGGGCGAGAAAAAAGTTGGAAACTGTTGTAGTTATCTTACTCTTTTGAAAAGTAGCATTAAGAATGAGAGACAATCCACATAATGCTCTGTATTCTCTCAAGAAATTTAAAGGAATGTGGGGCAGGGGAAGGTGGCATGAAGAGGGAAGTTGCTCTCATGCATGACAAATCACAAGCATGGGGTTAGACATGTGCCAACTGCATTCTTCTTTGAGATTATTATTTACTGAGTGTTTAGTGTCAATATTTGATCTAGATTATTTATTCCACTTCTCAAAGTAGACTAATGAGCTGAGTGATAATATTATCATTGGATAGACAATGCTTATAGCTTTGAAGAGTCATTCCAGCTATATATATATCCAAGTGTGATATAACTTCCTAACTGTGAAAGCAGATACAGTTTATTGATGGTCATGTTGTGCTGTGAATTTCATAGCTATGATCTCAATACTTCTATGGACTGAATATTATTATTACCAGTTTATCAATGAGGAAATGTATTCCGGGAAGTTAAGTTGTTAAGTAGCTCTGGGAAAGATACTAGATGTGTCAGGGTCTTCACTTCCTCAACAATAAAAGGAGAAAAGAACACCTCTTTTATAGCACTGGGTTATTTAACAGAAACAAATGAAGGAAATGGATAAGGAAATAGTAGGCTGACTTTCTATCTTGAGAGGTTATATAAACCAAAGTAGTTTGGGAAATGGCAAGGATGACAAAGTGTGCTTGCAAATACTTATTTACAGTTCTGACAAAATTTTCTTTTCTTTCTTTTTTTTCTTTTTTCTTTTAGAGAGATGGCAAAAGGGAAAGGCAGAGTGGCCATGAGCCTTGACCTGGGTGTTCAGACATAGGAACTTTTCCATCATTGTGAAGGGCAGCCTGCATAACTCTGCCTTTCTAAAAAGCCACTTAGAATGCCAAGACAAAAATAACAGCATCTTGTTGTAGAGTAGTTGAGAGCATGGGTTTGAGAAATCAGGTCAATGTGGTTTTATTTCTAGCTCTACCACACACAATTGCTGGGTAAGTGCTTCATCTGTCAGCTAAACTGGATAAATCTATTTTGAGGTTTCAATTAGAAAGTGTATGTGGCATGTACAACACAATGCCTAGATCTGAGTAGCCATTGTTATTGTTGTTGGGGTGCTAACCCACGTTGCAGATGTAGAGTTTTTCTATAACACACACTTATATATTTTTTTTCTAGTTCAGAATGACAGGTTCCTATGTCATCTTTTAATTCTTTGCATGGACCCTCTTAGTCAATACAACGGAAGTCTAGGAATCACTCCTGATAGAGTGATCATTATTTAAGATTGTTAATGGACTGAAACTATATATTCCTATTGTGCTCTAAAATTTTGAATGTGGAAAGATAAGCTCAATTCCAGGAAGGACATGAAGATCAGAATTTGTACCCTCTCACAGGGCATCAGATGACTTTGCCATGATGTCTTGCTTACTGATGGTTTCAGGTCATCTTCTTTTTAAAAATAACTCATTTATTTACTTATTTATTAGATTAAGAGAGAAATCCAAAGGCAAGAGGTGGGGTAGAGAGAGAGAGAAAGAGACCTGTGGCTCTGTTTCATCACTCTTGAAGCTTCCTCCCTGTAGGTGGAGACCGGAAGTTTGAATCTGGGTCTTTGTGCATAAGTAATATGTGCAGTCAACCAGGTGCACCACTGCCTGACACCCTCTCCTCACAATGTCATTTTCTGTAAGCCAGAGGCTCCTACTTAACTCTCCCACCTCAACATTCATATATTTTTATGACAATAGATTATAAAACTATGCAGAGAGATTAACTTGGAAATGAGGAATGAAGATGCAAATAAGAATATAGGGTTCCAATTGTCATATTCAGTCAAGATTGATTCAAAACCTACCCTGGGCCTTAAGTGATGCTCCAGTTGTGGTGGTTGAGTGAGTGATTCTTGCATTCCTAGTGGAGGGATTTCTTAGCAATTCTCTGCTGTCAAGCAAAAATTAAAAAAAAAATGAGTTCATCATTTTCATGTAACTTACATTGATCAGGAATCATGTAATCAGTATTTTGGAGGTAGTTATGAGGAACTTGAGGCTTCTTTTGTCTATAGTATAATAAAGTTTTTAAAACGTTAGGTCTTCACATTGAAATTAACTAGATAATTTACAATATTACTTCTCTTATATTTACTATATTTTTGGTAAGTTTTTGGTTTTGAAAGGTAGGAAAGATGAATGTGCTCACCAAAGGATTTGTTAACCGAGATTAACCTTTCCTCATACAGGATTAAATTTGGAGGTATACATAGTTACAGTAAGTTTTATCACAACATTTTTATAAAGCAAAAATGTGATGACAGTGCCAGTTGAAACAAAACTGAAAATCAAAACTTACAAACCAAATTGTCAGCCAGTTATTGTGTACTTTTGGGGGTACATATGTCATATAGGTAGTTATACATCAAAATTGCTTGCCACAAAGAATTTAGGATGAAATTATTCAGAACCAGAGATAATGTATTTGCAAAGGCCCACTTCTACCTTTCACATGCTTGTAAACATTCTGTGTTTAATGTTATTGAAACAAAAAGTGTTATAGTCGAGGGCTTACAAAAGTAAGGTGTGCTTGCTTAGGTATGTAAAGACAAAGCCAGGAGGGGCTCAAGAGATTGTGGAGTCCTTATACTATGGTGTCCAAAATATAGTGTGAAGAAGAACAAATTGTGGCTTGACCATTTGGAGAGGTTCTGTTCAGTAAAGGCTTTATTCTCATAGCCCAGGCCAATGGGTTAGTGTGAGGTAATGGTATAATTAGATTAACAAATCAAGTGAAGTAAATATTTGCCAAGAGTAGAGTGAAATATGCATGAAGAGATGCAGTTCCTCTTTGAGAAATAATGTAAGTGAATCTGGAAATAGTGATGAGAGGATAGCAAGTGAGATAATATCAGGAAGAGATCTAAATACAGGCATAAACAGAGCGTGCATGTTCAAGCATTTCAACCTTTCGCAATAGTCTTTTCTTTTTTTTGCCTCCAGTGTTATTGCTGGGGCTTGGTGCCTGCACTACAAATGCACTGCTATTGGCAGCTATTTTCCCCCATTTTATTGCCCCTGTTATTGCCCTTGTTGTTGTCGTCCTTATTGTTATTGTTGCCGTTGATGTTGTTGGATAGGACATAGAAAAATCGAGAGAGGAGGGGAGGACAGAGAGGGGCAGAGAATGACCTACTTCACCGCTTGTGAAGTGACCCTCCGGAACGTGGGGAAACGGGGCTCAAACGAGATCCTTACGCCCATTCGCTTAGGGCCATGTGCGCTTAACGCTCTGGCTACCACCAGACCCTCTTCTCCTATTCTTCCTCTCAGCATCTCACCTACTATCAAAATAGAAAAAGGAAAAAGAAAAAAATAGTTGCAAGGGCCAGGCAGTGCCACACCTGGATGAGTGCACACATTACAGTGCACAAAGACACTGTTTCAAGCCCCTGGTCCCTACCTGCAGGGGAAAGCTTCATGAGTGGTGAAGCAGGGTTTATAGGTGTCTTTATGTCTCTTTCCCTCTCTGTTACCCCCTTCTCTCTCAATTTCTCCCTGTCTCTATTCAATAATAAATAAATAAATAAATAAATAAATAATAAAAGATTAAAATAAATAGTTGCTAGAAACAGGCACCAAGCCCCAGCAATAACCCTGGTGGCAAATAACAAATATATTTAGATTTTATATATAATTGTATAATATATGCTATGATATATTTATATGCTATATAAGTATATAATATACAAATATATGTATTTCCATTTCCTTTATTGGTGAGTTTTATTGTTAGTGATTTAACCCTGGTTTACAAAATTATAAGCTATAGGAATATAGCTTCATACCTGTATGAGAGGTCATCTTGCCTGGATTTAAATTCAGAATCCTCAACTTGGGAAAAATTGGCAAACTTGTTTCTTCATTTCAAAAATGACAGTATCAACTTAATACAGAATCTGGACCAATGTAATTGGGAGATAATTCTTCTTTTATTTTTCATGACATACTGTAAGTCTCCAAGATCCTTTGGAGAAACCAATACATTTTTTTTTTTTAGAGACTTTAAACTGAAGGTACTGGCTAAACTCATGTTTCCCAAATTAGTACCTTTCTCCTACAAGAACATGTGGTTCATGATATAGTGTGCTTAGAAAACAATTTTTACAGAACTGCAGCACAAATGAGTGTGTTAAAATTTATAAAGTTCTACCATAAAGAGATGCTGTTTAGTCCATTGTTTCCTCTGCCAGCTTCTCTTTGGAGTTAACCTTTAGTTGTCTGTTGCACAGAAACACAAAACTATTTGGTTTAAACGTTGTTCCATTATTTGTGTATTTATTTATGGATGGATGGAAGTATTTAATGAGATGGAAGGTGAAAGCTAAAGCATCACCCAGGCATATGAACTCAGGACCTGGTACATGGAAATTCTGCCTTCTACCAAGTCACATGCCTGGCTGTCTATTATGATTTTTGTTTTTGTCAATTTTTGTAGCTTCTTTGTGCCTTCATCTTCTCATTTGTTAAATGGAAATTATTCCAGTGCTTTTAAAAAGAGGAATTAAAAAATAGTTTGGGAGATAAAAAGTATAACAAATTTCTGACAGCTAGTAGAGTCATAGTAAATGTGAGCTCATTATTATCACACTTATCCTCTTAAGACTCTGAACATTGAAATCATATATCTACTATTATGTGCCCTCAAAATTTCTTTTTCTGTTTTTGTCGCTGTGGTGTAGGTGTTCATTTTCTTGCCATATGTGGCTTTAAGTTGTGAAATATGGTGGGTGAGGAAGGGACACAGAGGACTAGAAAAGAGGGCCTCAGAATTGCTGGAGAGACTGAGTAGAGTCATGAACTTTGGGAAGCTGAACATACAGTATCAATGAAGTAGTTATTATCACCGTTACTGGAGCTTTCAAACACTAGGTTATTTGAGAGTTGGGTTGTGTGATAGACCTTTAGTGAAATGTCTGTTGTCACTAACTTCTCAACTTGTATGACCCTCAGCCTCCACTCTTGTTTTGAATCTTCTCCCTGCCATTCACTCTACTGCTTTTATCTTATTTTATTTTTCCAATTGTCCATTCTTTATTTCCTTAAGAGAGAAGACAAGAGAGACAGAGAGGACAGATAACCCAGCAAGTCCCTACATCCCTGGAGGTCCCTCAGGGCATCCATGGTACGCAAATATCTGTCTGTGTCTTTTGTTCATGTTTTAATCTTTTTTTTTTTTTTTCATTTAGAGTTCTTCACATATTTCAGAAACTAATCCAGCTAATTTGTTAGCTATTTGATCTCCCAGGTATTTTCTCTCCATTTTTACATTTTCATCTTCTTAGCAAGAAGTTCACAAAGCAGATATTTATTTATTTATTTATTTTTACTTGGTGAAGTCTAAAAAGAGCTGTTTGAAGCTGATGAGGTGGCTCACCTGGGAGGATGCTTGCTTTACCTTCTACACAGCCTGGGTCCGAGTCTGACCTCTCTGCACTGGGAAGATTTTGGTGCGGTCGTTATCTTCCCTTCTCTCCCTGTATGCCCCTGCCTCTCTGTGTTTCTGAAAAAAGTCGACCCGAGCAGTGAAGCCCTGTATATAGGTACTTCTTAATGTAACTAGATGTCTTCAGGAAAAAAAATATATATATTAGAAACCATTGATACACTGATTTCTTAGGAGCAGGGAATCTTGTGAGTATTCTACAGGAAGGCTTTTGATATTCTGGAAACTGGTTTCTACTGCTTTTATAAGCTACTGCCAGAAGCAAGAAAATTAAAGCTCATTTTTTTTGGATGCTATAATAGCATTTATTTGTAGTTTTCAAATAATAAATAAAAAGATATTACTAAATCTAAACAAATGTATTCTTCCATAATAGTTGTAAATATTAATTCATCTTGCCCTTATATTGAGAAAAATATATATCTGAACTAAAGGAAAAAAACTGCTCAACTAAAGCATTTTTATATTTTTTGCATTTATTTTTCTAATTTTTATTTATAAAATGGCAATATTGACAAGACTATAGGATAAGAGGGATACAATTCCACACAATGGCCACCCCAGAATTCCATATCTGCTCCCCTCCCTTGATAGCTTCCCTATTCTTTAACCCTCTGGGAGTATGGACCCAGGATCATTGTGAAGTACAGAAAGTGGAAGTCTGGCTTCTGTAACTGCTTCTCCACTGAACATGGGCATTGGCAGGTTGATCCATACTCCCAGCCTGTCTCTCTCTTTCTATAGTGAGGCAGGGATCTGGGGAGGCAGGGCTCCTGGACATATTAGTGTGGTCATCTGCCCAGGGAAGTTCGGTTGGCATCATGGTAGCATCTGGAACCTGGTGGCTGAAAAAGAGTTAAGATATAAAGCAGAACAAACTGTTGACTAATCATGAACCTAAAAGCATGAATATTGCAGATGAAGATTTGGGGTCTCCGTTTTGGAAAAAGCTAGTAGGTCTGTTTTAGGTATATTCCAGAAGGCCCATGACTTTACTAGTTTTTGCCTGCACCTGACATCTAATATGCAGATGGACCCAGTTTATTGTCTGGGGAGATGGTGTCATAGTTGGAAAAAGGACTAGAAATCTGGATCAGGGAAGAGATTAGCTCCCAAATATGGGGAAAGTATATAAATATTATTAACTGTAAACCCCATATTCAGCACAGGAGCACAGGTTACATATAACCTCTGCATCCCTGTAGATCTGAGCTCAGATTCTGTGGTGACGGCTAGGAACATTCCAGGCTGCACTAATTTCAGGACCCATCTTCCTGGGGTAGTAGGTAGAATATGTTGTCCAACCTCCCTTTGGCGAATGGAACACTCCCTACCATTATTGTTCCACATTGAGGGCAAGGTCCTATAGGGGCCCACAAAGGGGTCCTAAAGCTCAGTTTTTAAAAGTGTGTACTGTGTGAGTCATTTGTGGTCTTCTTTAAGAGAAAGATGAAAATGGGTTCAGGACTCCTAGTAGTAAGTCTGTCTATCAGGTAGATTTCATTTGTCTGAAGTCTTTAATATGATGTCTACACAGATATTGTAGATACAGGACTTCTGATGCTCAAGAGCTCAGAAATCATTAATTTATTTCATTGTATAGCCATTGAAGAATATGACTGTGGTTACTGGTGACCTGCTGATACTTCTGATTAATTAACTAATTAATGTGCTGGATGATTGTTTTGTGTCAGATACTATCCTAAAGCCCTGAGAGCAAAAGAGGAATGAAGTTTGGTGTTTGATCTGGGAAATTCCTAAATTCAGCTGGGAAGAAATTGAAATGTGGATAACTTTTATTTCAATTTTATTTTCCAAATGTTCAATAGCTATGTAGTGGGATAAAATTTGTTAACCTGCCAATTATTATAACACCTTTTTCCTTTCTTATAACATGTTGTTTTTCTACCTTAATTTTCATCATTCTGTCCTCTAGAAAGCCTGCCTCTGCCAATTTCTAGGTGTGTGTGTGGGGGGGGGGTAGGTGACCACGAAGTGGACAAGGCAGGATCAGAAAATATACAGAGAACAGAGTAAATACTTGCTAGAAAAGTTTAAATCTTATTTATATACTAAAGATGGGAGAGAAGAAAGGAGAAGATAAAAAAATTAGGAATTTATTTATGATGAAAGGGTGACTGGTGTTTAAGAGCGTCATAGAATTAGGCTATGAGGTGTGTGTGTGTGTGTGTGTGTGTGTGTGTGTGTGTGTGTGTGTGTGTGTGTATACACACACTTACAGGGGCTATTCTTTTTTGAATGTAGCACCATTCTACACCTGAACCACATGGTTCAACATTGTTCAGAAGGTAATAGATATGGAGTCTCAAAGGAGTTCAAAGAAAATAGAGAGTTGGCTTTTGAATTGGGCCCCAAAGAATGGTTAACTTCTGTTGGATAAGAAAAAAAAGTTGTAGAGACTGTTTTGTCTCAATTTATGTCCTTCCATCTTCCAGACACCAAGTTACAGATGCTATCATGATTCTTTCCTGACTTCTCTGGGCAGATGACCTCACCAGTGTGTCCTGGAACCTTGTACCTCCAGAACTATGGTCCATTAGGGAAAGAGAGAAACAGTCTAGGGTTATGAATTGACCTGCCAACACTCATGCAGAGAAGCAATTTTCAGAAGCTAGAAAGCCCACCTTCTGCACCCCAAAGACAACCTTGATCCATACTCCCAGGAACGGAGAAATGATAGGAAGAAGATAAGAGGGCTCTAAATTCCAGCTCCTTCAGCACGCAGAGAGAGAGAGGGAAAAGGAGACAGACAGATGGAGATAGTAATGTCATGAGTGGCTTGGAGGGGAAGAGAAGATTGGATCAGGAAGAAAAAGGGGGAAATTATGTATAAATGTAGACAGTTGTAGAGATGATGGTTAGCCCATGTCTACAATCTTAGGGGAACTATGGTGGCTTGCAGTGGGGAGACTAAAGATTCAAAACTCTGGTGGTGGGAATGGTGTGGATTTAAACTTGCATTTTTGTAAAATAAATAAAAAGAAAAAAAAAGATAGAGACCATTTGCATACCAAGGTTCTTTTAAAATAAATAAACAGAATGGAGTAAAATATTTAGGAGATATGCTTACAAGTAATATAGGTTTTGTAGGGTAGTAATGACATAAAATCAAGGGGTTTGGGGAGGTGGCTCAGTAGATAAAGCACTAGGCTCTCAAGCATGAAGTCCCGAGTTCAATCCCTGGCAACACATGTAGCAGATTAATGTCTTGTTCTTTCTTTCTCTCTCTCCTCCAATCTTAATCATTAATTAATAAATAAAAACCTTTTTAAAAAGACGTAAAATCAGAAAAAAAATGATGGAGGTTAGAAAACTGGTTTCCAACACCGATTTTTGTCAGCTTATTTCCTTCTTCAGTCACGCTGATAATAGGTAGTCTTGACATTTTTATTTTTAAGCTTGGCGTGTGTGTGTGTGTGTGTGTGTATTAAATAGAGACACCCAGATTGAGGGGCATTAACCATTTCCTGCTCTACCCACCACACACACACACACACACACACACACACACACACACACACACACACACATATATATATATATATATATACATTTACACTGTATATGATCCTGTTGACAGGAAATTCTGACAGACTTCTTTCCACTGCTGTTTTAAGGGGGATAGATTCTCTCTACTTTCCTTCATAAAATCATCAGACAGGCACATGATCTATGCTCTGCTACCTGGAGTGTTGTAACTTAAGTGAATGACCCAAGGACAAGAAGGAATGCTGGAGATGATTTATTGCAGTAGCAGTGGTGGTGGCATCAGCAGCAGCAGTGAAAATTAGCCTCACCTTGTAGCCATTCTAGCTCAAGGCAATTGTCACCCTTCTTGGACAAACAGACTTAACACAGTCCTTGCTCATTCTGAAGCCTCATGCCCCTGCCATTCCTATCCTTTCTCATCTACTATGATAGCTTTCCAATATCTCCAATTTACCTTAAACTAGTGAAAATACATCTCTGTTAGTTGTGACCAACAACTTTCAGTGATCCTTGGATCAAAAAAAATTTTTTTTCCGTCATTCCATTAAGTGAAGAACACTAGATGAAAGACAGATTGTGGCAAAAGCACTACTTACAGAGCTCAGGATGTTGACAAGGTCACAGACAGTTTTACCTTTTGCGCCTGTTTTTCCACCTTGCTACGTAACCTTGCTTGGAGCAAGGGCAGGATAATTATGATGCTTTTCCAGTTATCAGAATGAGACCTCTTGGAAGGTTAAATGACTAGCTCAAGGCAAAGCCAGACCATTCTTAATTCAAGATTAAAAATCTAGTATCTGGCATACAGGTGTGTGCAGAAAAATTCAGCCTCTGGAACTTCACATTTGCTTTTAGAATAGTAACGCAAATCTCTTGTCTTTAATGGAATTTAGTTAAGTAGTGTCTTCTGAATAAAATGGCAAGGGAGATTATTTTTGTTACAGCATCAGACGTTCACATAAACTCTCTTCAGCTGGTTTATTTTTTCTTACAGTTCAGAAAGTACCTGGGGGTTCTGTATATCTGTCACTAATTCTCTTACTGGACAGGATGGCCATAATTTCCCTTAGTTTATGGAAACAATGACAAAACCATAGGATAAGAGGGGGACAATTCCCACCACCAGAACTCCATATCCCATCCCCTCCCCTGATAGCTTTCCTATTCTTTATCCCTCTGGGAGTATGGGCACAGGGTCATTATGGAGTGCAGAAGGTGGAAGGTCTGGCTTCTGTAATTGCTTCCCCGCTGAACATGGGCATTGACAGGTCAACCCAGACTCACAGCCTGTTTCTCTCTTTCCCTAGTGGGGCAGGCTCTGGGGAAGCAGGGCTCCAGGACACATTAGTGGGGTCTTCTACCCAGGGAGGTCCGGTTGGCATCATGTTAGCATCTGGAACCTGGTGGCTGAAAAAAGAGTTAACACATAGAGCCATACAAATTGTTGACTGATCATGAACTTAAAGACTGGAATAGTGCAGATGAAGATGAATACTTCCCTCAGGTTTTACAGATAGTTCAGAGCACAGAAGGAAAAACCTAATGAAAATCCTTTCTTTTTTCTTTTTTTTAATAATTCAAATTCAAATTAGCTGCTCAGTGCCTGACCTCACCACCTCACACTCATTAAAATGATGTTAGTTTTCTTTGGAACAAACTGAGATTTTTTTTTTCCTTATCTATAGGTTAACTTATTTCCCACCTTTTTTACTTTTTTTTTTTTTGGTCATAACCTGGGCTTTACTGCTCCAGCTACAAAAAGAGATAGAGAAGACACATCACTGAAGCTTCTTAAAATGTGGTGAACCTAGGATACACACAAAGAAGCACACTATCCAAATGAGGTGTTTTGCTAACCCACTTTTTCTTTCCTGACATGAGAGGACCTTATATTAATTTTAAAAAATCTGGGAACTTCATAAAAATGTGTAGGAGAAAATTGATAATAGTTCTACCATTCAGAAATAGCCATTTGTGTTATCATTTTAATATCTTTTCCTAAATACAAGGACATGCAAATATGCACATATATATTAAAATATTTTTTATATAATTCTACTTATATTTTATAATATTTCTTTACTCAGCATTATGTTTTTAAATGGCTATTTAATACTTTCATCATATGGATAAATCATAATTTATTTAAAATATACCATATTGTTAAACATTTAGGTTGTTTCTTCTTTTAAAGCTACATAAATAATACTGCACCTCCTTGATTGTATTTAATTTAGATAAATTATTACAAGCAGAACTTCTGGGTTCTTAAAAAATTACCCAAAGAGTAGATTTAACTTCTTAATTAGGTTCCTTGATCTTCTTTTAAAATTGCTTTGCGGTTTAAGAAATGACTTAGTCTATTCAGGCTGCTGTAACAAAATATCACAGACTGGGTGACTTACAATGGGCATTTATTTTCACAGTTCTGGAAAACTTTGAAAATCTGAGATAGTTGTGCCAAACATTGTCACAGCAAGCCCTCTTTGGGTTGCAGACCTTGCACCCTTACATGATGAAAGGGCTGCACCAACTTTACTCTGGGCTTTTATAAGGGAGTTAATTATGAAGGTTCTCTGCCCTGATAACCTAATCATCTTCTAAACATCCTACCTCCTAATACCATTATCTTGGGAATTACCTTTTCAGTATGTGAATTTGACAGGGGCTAAGGGGGGTTCTCAGACATTCAGATCATAAGCAACATATTATGCCAAGTTAGGATTGAGAGGCATGAGAAAAATCTTAACCACAGAGAAATGTGCAGGTGGATGATGAGTTGACTAAAACTCAGGTCCTTATAAAGTTAATGGTGGATCTGTAATACTCATGGAGGGAAGCTTTCAGACGCCAATTTAACATTAGCATTGAACTGGTGGTATTAGTGAGGGGCAAGCACAAACAGACAGAATACAGGGTTCACAGCTGACTCAAACCTATACTTTTAAAGCAGGGAACTTGGATGAGTACCTTATGACAATCACTTCAATTCCTAGACAACAGAAATAACCCTCTTGATGTATGCCCATATGCTCAAAGAATCCATCCAGATGTGTGTTCCAGCATTTGGCTCACTTGCTAAGCTTCTTACCATTAACTGCACTATTTTTGAATATAAATAACCCCCAGAATATTCCAGCCATCTGTTGTCCGAATGACTCTTGGGCATGGGAACATGGAATCTCAGGTGCTGCCTGAGTGGATATGGCAGCTTTGTGACCATACCGGTCAGTAATCATTTGAGATTTCCATTACCTGTCTCCTGGATAGTGTAGATATTTGTATCTATCTGGTTGGTAGTCTATGAACAGTAACACCCCCCGAGTTACTACTGGAAAGTACATTTTACCACTTTGATCACTGTTCTCCTTTTATTATCTGCCATAGTATAGATTTCCCCAGAGATCAAGTTTTAAGTGCAGGTAGTTTATTGGAAAGTGCACATGGAATGTGTAGGTAAGGGCGAAGTGATACAGGGAAAAGTAGACAGCTAATACAGTCTGTTGTTAGTCCAGAAGCACAGTACATGACTGGAGCCCTGGGGAAACTCTGAAATGCACTACACAAGTCAAGCCTCAAAATTATCCCAGCCCAAAATGCAAGGCACTAAGATGGGAGTAGACATTCAAGAGATTTCTTGGGCAAAGCATCTATGAAAAGATCAAGGGAGGGGAGTCGGGCTGTAGCGCAGTGGGTTAAGCGCAGGTGGCGCAAAGCACAAGGACCAGCATAAGGATCCCGGTTGGAACCCCGGCTCCCCACCTGCAGGGAAGTCGCTTCACAGGCCGTGAAGCAGGTCTGCAGGTGTCTATCTTTCTCTCCTCCTCTCTGTCTTCCCCTCCTCTCTCCATTTCTCTCTGTCCTATCCAACAACGACAACAACAATAATAACTACAACAATAAAACAACAAGGGCAACAAAAGGGAATAAATAAATAAATATATAAAAAAAGAACTTTAAAAAAAGAGAAAAGATCAAGGGAATGTGAGCAAGAGTAGGAAGGGAGAAGTTTCAGATCACTCAGCAAGACTGACACTTTTGAGAAGAGAGAGGTAAGGAAGACTAAATATGAAGTCACAGCTCTGAGAAAAACTACAGGTCTACAGGGAATCCCCAGGCAAAAACATCCCATTCAGCAGGGATAAATTCACTACGACTACCTGCATCATGGCTTGTCATTGTCTAGGAGAAGTGTAGAAGAATGGTTTTAACTGAGGAAGCAGTTTTCCTTTTTACTTGCTGGCCATGCCCTCTAAGTTCCTTTTGCTGGCCTCTCTTTTTTCAGATCTCTAAATCCCAGCCTATCTCTTCCTTTATCTGTATATATTCACAACCCATTGGTTGGTGCTAGTGTTAAGACTTTATAAAATATTTATATACTTGTGTTTTTCTAGTTTATATTTCTGGTGAGATCTTACCTCTGAGCTCTCCATTCACATATACAGTAACTTCTTATTTGGATAACTAACAGGATTTCCAAAGTTAGTACATCCAAAAACCAGCTAACACACTACTCAAATTTATGTGTTGCTAGTATTTGTGTTTTTATTTCCTTCTATGAAGACTGTACTTTCAGGGATCATTTCTATAGTTTGTTACTGCTTCCTTCTATGGTATCTAAATACAAACTTCTGTAAGAGCAGGAATTTTTCCTGTTTTAGCAAGCTTTAGTCCCAAGAATAGCAGACAGTAGTTTGCACATACCTTTTAAAAATGAATAAGGGATATTTTCTAATCTTTGGGGCAGATAAACTTTTGTAATACCGTTATTTGGGCTAAAGTTGTGAAATAAGTAAGCTATATGTAAGGGCCATATAGTAATTGAATACCTGACTTTCTCTTATAAGCAGTTAGACTCAATTTTTATTCAGAGGAAGAGTTTATGTGAAATCCAGAGGAATTAAAGGGTTTAATGCTTTAAAGAACACATATTGATTTAAAGGAGATAATGAAATTACTATTTCAGCTGCCAAAAATTCATGGAGTACAATTAAACCTCAAATTATTAAATTGTTTCTCTAATAGTTTATATAAATCTTACATATAATCATCACAATGACCATATGAAAGAGATACTGACATCTCTTCTAGAGGAAAAAGTGTGGGCTCTTAGAACTTGGGAAAAAATTAAAGGATATAGGATTCAAATTGAACTTTTTTAAAAAAAATTATTTATAAAAAGGATATACTGACGGGGCAAGGCTGTGGTCCACCTGGTTAAGCACACACATCACAGTGTACAAGGACCTGGGTTCAAGCCCCTGGTTCCCATTTGCAGGGGGAAAGCTTCACAAGTGGTGAAGCAGGGCTACAGGTCTCTCCCTCTCTCTCTCTCTTTCTCTCTCTCTCTCTCCACCTCTATCTCCCCTCCCCTCTCAATTTCTCTCTGTCTCTATTCAGTAATAATAAATAAATGAAAAAATAGGAAACACTGACAAAAACCATAGGATAAGAGGGGTATAACTCCACACAATTTCCACAACCAGAACTCCGTATCCCCTCCCCTTCTCTGATAACTTTCCTAATATTTATCCTTCTGGAAGTATGGACCCAGGTTCATTATGGGGTACAGAAGGTGGCAGGTCTGGCTTCTGTAATTGCTTCCCCGCTGAACATAAGCATTGACAGGTTGATCCATACTCCCAGCCTGTTTCTCTCTTTCTCTGGTGGGGCAGAGCTCTGGGGAAGCAGGGCTCCAGGACACATTGGTGGGGTTGTCTGCCCAGGGAGGTCTGGTTGGCATCATGTTAGCATCTGGAACCTGGTGGCTAAAAAAAATGAGTTAACATATAGAGCCAGACAGATTGTTGACTAATCATGAACCTAAAGGCTGGAATAGTTAAGATGAAGAGTCAAATCCAGATTTATCTGATCTACCGCCAGACTCCCTCTGATCTCAGATTCTTTTATCCTCTTAAGCTGTCATCTAAAATGTAAGTGAAAATCTGGGGGTTGGGCAAGGGTACTTATCTGAAACATTTTTTAAATTCTGAAAATAAGGCTTGGTCTATTCATGGTGAAATAATTTCACTCAGGGGAGCACAGAAATGTTCAGCACTGAGGTAATTTAAAACAAGATGAGACCCAGTGAGAGGTGTAGGCCTTTAAGTATTTTTGTGATGGGAGAAAACAGATGGCTGAATATGGGGTTTGGTGTTCCTTTTCTTAAGATGCTTTAGTTTGAAATCTGACTATGTTTGCTATTACGTAAATTATTTCCCAATTTCTTAGTCCCAAATCTTTTCAGTGATGGTCATCTAAAAATATAGTAAATTTTGTTGCTGTTTCATGCATCCCACTTTTATCCTTACCATACAAATTCTCATGCACAGCAGTCTAATTTCAGTGTTTAGGCTTCCAGAGAAGGCTGTAGGGGCAGAGACTGGTAACAGTAATGCTGATGGACAGTGCTAACAACAGAGAGACCAAGTTAGATGAGGAGTCGGAAATTCCCACTGAGTTGCAAAACATTTTTTTCTTTTTCTTCTTTCTTTCATTCTTTTTATTTATTTATTTATTCCCTTTTGTTGCCCTTGTTGTTTTTATTGTTGTAGTTATTCTTGATGTCATTGTTGTTGGATAGGACAGAGAGAAATGGAGAAAGGAGGGGAAGACAGAGATGGGGAGAGAAAGATAGACACACCTGCAGACCAGCTTCACCGCCTGTGAAGCAACTCGGCAGGGACTTGAACCGGGATCCTTCCACTGGTCCTTGAGCTTTGTGCCACATGCGCTTAACCCGCTGCTCTACCGCCCGACTCCCCCAAAACATTTTTAATGGCCTAGAGAAGAGAAATTTTGATGGTGTGGTAGAAGAAAAAAATATAATAAATGTATTATGTTATCAGAAAATTCATGACATATTTTTCTATGCAAAAATACACCATAACTTTTCTGACAACTCAATAGAAGAGAATGGGAAAATCCAAAACAAATAGTAAGAAGACAACTTATGTGAATGATTTAATTCCATTTAAAAAATACAAATTACATGTCATTCTAGTAGTAAAGAAAATTTTCCCTTATTACACTTACTGTACAAAAATGTGAGTAACAGTATGGTGACTGCTGACTTAGAAACCATAAGATCT
The DNA here is from genome assembly GCF_950295315.1 of Erinaceus europaeus. NCBI lineage: Eukaryota > Metazoa > Chordata > Mammalia > Eulipotyphla > Erinaceidae > Erinaceus > Erinaceus europaeus. The sequence continues at coordinate 51,644,814 of NC_080163.1, read as the reverse complement.
GAGTTTGAGATCTAGTTTGAAATCTGATTAGATTTATGAATGTGCAAGTCATTTCCCATTTTCTTAACACCATCTCTCTTCTGTGATGATCTTTAGGTAAAACTATCAGTCACCCCCTCCCAATAAAAATACCCCCCAAAAATTTCAAGTAATATCTAATTTCTTCTTATAGTATATAAGTATATAGTTAACAAAATATTTTTAATTTTTTAACCAGACAACTTACAAAGTTCTGATTTATGATAATACCTTGGATTGAATCTGGGATCACTGAACTCTAAGCAAGAAAATGTTGTGCCTATTCATTATGCTATTTCTCTGTCCAAACAAAATATGGTTTTAAAATATTTTCCCTCTTTCTTTATTAATGATTTAACAATTATTTACAAAACTCTAAGATTTTAGAGTTGAATTTTCTCAGCCACATGTTTGTATGTAATTCAAAAGCACTTCTACCATGGTTCTGCAATGTTTAATCAAGCAGATCCCTTATTTTCTCTGAGATATGACTTTTCAGTTATAATTAATTTGTATATTTGGTCTTATCAAAATGTCATCTCTATAAGATGAATCTTCATTTAAATTAAAGGATATACGATGCAAATCCAATTTATGTGATCTCAGATTAACTACTTATGACCATTAATAAATTATGATAAATAGTTGGCATTGATACTAAAGTTGAAAAATGTCATTCTGTATTGTTTTATTAGAAATTTTGCCATTGTGTTTAAAATGTATCAAATATTTTAAGGACTATATACTGTTTTGTTTCTATTTTTCTGATAGTGTACACTGGCATTTAAAAGTTTGGTAGGAGCTGCATTTTATGTATTTTAAATAAAATATTTTAATCATATCATGGAGTAAAATGTAGTAGGGGTTAGTCTAGAACCATAAGGACTAGAAACTCACTTTTCAATCTTGTCTCTGCTATCTGGCTCTCTAAGCTTTATTTTCCTTTTATTGCTAAATAAGAGACTCAGTATTGGAGAAACAGAGAACATATGCTTGTAGATAGTTAAACACAGTATCTGAAACTAAGTAAATCATCAGAAATTTATTATTAAGATAAACAGGTAACTTCCAAAAAATTTAAAAGAATGAAAAAGTGTTATGGCATGATTTATACTCAGCATCAAGGAATTTATATACCATGAGAGCGTCAGACATAAACTTAGAGCCCAAAGAAATTTATGTGATCTCTTCAGAAGTACAAAAGGCCAGCTCATTGGGGATATATATATATATATATATGTATGTATATATATATACATATACATATATATATATGTATATACATACATATATATATATCCAAAAAGGCCAGCTCATTGGGGATATATATATATATATGTATGTATATATATATACATATACATATATATATATGTATATACATACATATATATATATCCCCAATGAGCTGGCCTTTTGTACTTCTGAAGAGATCACATAAATTTCTTTGGGCTCTAAGTTTATGTCTGACGCTCTCATGGTATATAAATATATATATGGTATATATATATATATATACCATATATATATATATGGTAATATATATATATAAATATATATATTTATATTATATATTATATATTATATTTATATTATATATATTATATTATATATATTATATATATTTATATATTTATATTATAAATATATATATATGTATATATATATATACATATATATATATATAAATATATATATGGTATATATATATATATACCATATACATACATATATGTATGTATATACATATATATATATATGTATATACATACATATATATATATATATTAGCGCATTTTCAGTGTGGGTTATTCGGGGAGACTTCTTGGGGAATATGATATTCCTGAAAGAAAAGGAGGGAGCAATGGAGCGAAAGGGAGAGAGAGAAGAGAGGAGAAAGAGTTTTATTGACTAGGGAAGGAAAATGGGGAAAAATTAGAAGGGAAAGAAGATGGAGAAGGAGAGGAAGAAGAGGAAAAGGACGAGATAGGGGGAAGAGGTGGCTGCTTTCCCCGGAAGATAGTACGGCTAGACTGGCAGGAGCAAGGAATGGTGAATAATTCCATAATACTGAGATACTGAGTGATGAGTGTAATGATCTGGAAGGAGAGTTGGCAGATAAATTAGAGGAAAAGTAGGGAGATTGTATGAGGTTTTGAAAATTATGCTACAAGGCTGACAAAATAGATCACTTGTATAGTGTGCCTGTTTTATCCCATGCAAGACCCAGATCTTCACTGCCTTGCAGGAAGCCTTGGTGCTGTAGTATTCTCTCCTCCCATTCCTCCCCTCCAGCACATATATGGAAAGATTAGCCTGGAGTGTTGAAGGTCTATTGCTGATAAAAGAGAGTTATACTATAGTATTTAATTCTTTTTTTTTTTTTTTTGTGGATCGGGGTTATCACTGGAGCTTGGTGATGGCAATATGAATTCACTGCTCCTGGCAGCCATTTTCTCCAAAAAAATTTTATTTTGTTTGCTTATTGGATAGGATAAAGAGGAACTGTGAAGGAAGGGGAAGACAGACACCTACAGACATGATTCACTGCTTGTGAAGCTACCCTCCAAACCCCACAGGTGTAGAGAGAAGGAAGTGGAGGAGATCGAACCAGGATTTTTGTGAGTCCTTATGTTTCCTACTAAGTGTGTTTAACCTGGTGGCCACTGCCCATCCCCACCACCGCATTTTAACTTTTTAAATAAATTGTGGAAACAAAGTTATAGGCAATGGACTCTTTATCGTTGTTATTAGACATTTTTATTTTCATTATATTTATTACTGATTTGATAGTAGTTTACAAGATTATAAAATCACAGGCGTTTACTGCCATGCCACATCCGCCACCAAAGTTCTGTGCCTCCCCATCACTGATAACAACTGTAGTTCTCACAAAGTCTCAGAGATAGGTTGTAGTCTAGCTACTCCTTTTCTTCTTTCCCTTTTGATAGTTCATGCTTCCGTTCTCCGTATTGCACTTACAAGTAAAATACCCAGTAAATGTCTTTTATCTCCCTACTTACTCCACTAAACATAATCACCTCTAGCTCAGAAAAGACACAGTATCGTCTTTTTAAATTGCAGAGCCATTTTTCCATTGAATATATGTCCCATGTTTCCAGCTGTCTGTAGATGGCCATTTAGGTTGTTTCCACTCCTTGCCTATTGTAGCTATGAAAAGAGTGCATATGTCCATTTGAACTAGTGTTCTTATATCTTTTGTATATATGCCTAGGTGTGACATTACTGGATCATAGGGTAGTTCTGTTTTTGAAAACTCTCCATAGTTTTTCCCAAAAGGGCTGAAATTTTCTTACCACTAGCGACTGGATAGATAAGGAGAATGCATGAAATAGTCTAAAATGAGGATATAATAGGAAGGGATGGGGACTGGGCACTGTCTTGTCTACTAAAGGGACTAATTCTTTTCTGTCTACACCATGCCTCGGTCTCGCGCGAGCTTAATGTGCAGCTTGACGATACGAGAATCCGGCATGAAGCCCAGCCAGTCTATCTTGGCGTTACTATCGATCACACTCTGTCATTTCACGAACATCTCATAAAAACTGCAGCAAAGGTGGGTGCGAGGAATAACATCATTGCAAGACTGGTCAGCTCCTCATGGGGCGCGAGTGCTTCCACACTATGATCATCATCTCTGGCATTATGCTATTCCACTGCAGAATACTGTGCCCCAGTATGGTTCCGTAGCCCCCATGTCCACTTGGTCGATTCCAAATTATATTCCTCCATGAGGATAATTTCTGGAACCATCCATTCCACCCCGGTTCCATGGCTGCCAGTTCTTAGCAACATCGCCCCGCCAGATATTTGTTGGGATGCGGCATCATCTAAGTTCATTTCCCACGTCTACGCTCAACTGGACCTGCCAATATATGCGGATATCTTCGCCCACCCTGTCCAACGCTTGACGTCTCGTCACCCAATCTGGTCCCCTATGCCTACACTGAACTTCTCTGTTCCAGATTCTTGGAAACAGAGTTGGCAGTCAGCTGAGGTAAAGAACAAACACCTCATCACAGACCCCTGCAAGCGTCAACCCAGCTTTGACCTAGCACATTATGATTGGGCCCTCCTCAATCGCTATCCAACAGGCCATGGCCGGTGCGCTGCTATGTTCCATCGCTGGGGAGCCAGAGACGACCCGAACTGCCCCTGCGGCTCCAGACAGACTATGACCCACATAGTCAACGACTGCCACCTCTCCAGATTCAAAGGAGGTCTCAAAACTTTACATCAGGCTCATCCTGACGCTGTTGACTGGCTACGGAAGAAGGGCAAACTCTAGAAGAAGAAGTGTGTTATTACCATAGAATAATTTACATCTAATAATCTCAGATCTTTCCATTAAAAACCCCCTACAATTTCAAAAATTAATTTCTTCTGATTTATTCCTTTAGTTATGATTGTTTAGAATACCCTCCAGATCAAACAAGAGTGAGAGTTGAAAACTTGCACTATATTTGTAATAGTTGTGTTTAGCTAACAGTCTCACCCATATACCTGCCTAAATTGCTGCTTAGACTTCTGTTTAACTTTTGCATGTCCTTTTTCAATTACTTTAGGATGAGTATTATACCAAGTCTATTTAGTATCCATTCCAAATATATAGCTTATTTCCATCTGAAAGTTTGGGCGGTGTGATTTTGGATAAACTGAACTTATTGAAGTATAACTGCACAAAAGAAGTCATTTGAAAAAATTCTAGATAAGAGCCCAAAGATGGGGGAAAATTCCAGGTAAAGGCAGTTTTATTTATATATTAAATAATTTTTTCAACCCCTATATAATTAAAAAAAATAATCTTCTGTGTGGGAGTACAATGAGAATTCAATTAATATTATTTTAACCAAGATATTTTAAGAAAAAAAATGTGCACTGGTATGAGATAGTATGGAGGTGTTATTTACTAAAATGTGTTATTTACTAAATGATCTTATAATGTAAGCATCAAATCTATGCAAAAACAGTTCTTTATTTTTTATGCTTTGATGTCACTAAAATAGAAAAATGTAATGGCAATATCTGTTAAGCTTTTGAAAAACAATCACACTTATTACTGAGAGAAAGCTAGTGGTAGAGAGTAGGTTGTGAAGCTTACTTCTAAATATAAAAAGGATCAATTAATTCTCCTCACAAAAATCTTATCTTCCTAGTGTGCTTGTCATTTTACAGCTGGTGTAACCTGGCTATAACCTGGTGATTGTCGGGGAAATCATGGTTTATTAACATTAAGGGTACTGATGATTGCACATGTGACTATTATCTCTTTCAGATTGAGCAAGATGTAATGGGTGACTCTCAAGTATAAAAGGGATCTGGGAAAGGGAGGAAATGCAAGGTTTCAGATTCTGCTCTTACCTTTAGCATGTAATATATGTGAGGCTGTTGGGAAAGTTATTTGACTACAGAAAATCTCTTTCCTCATTTATATAATGGAGAAAACCTTAGTATTGTCCTCTCAAAACTGTCATGAAGCTTACTCATTATATTATATGGTAATATAATATAATTAATATAATAAATATAATGTAATATAGTATAATATAAAATTTTAATTATTTCTACTATTAACAACTTTAATTTTAACCATCACTAAAACAAGCATGGTTTGCTGTTGTTTGGGGCTGGAAAAACAGAAGTTTTTATTACTGGAAACTGAATAGTTTATGATGATGTGTTGTAGATCAGGAAGAATTAGTTGAAATTAAGAGAAACTGCCTTTGAACAATTAAAATCAAAAGGAATTTAATAGAATGATGTCTTTGTGTTCATATTCAATGAATGGCTTAATTTCTCTATTTACATCTGTTGCAAAATTGTGTTAGCATAGGCTTGGCTAATTTCTATATTAAAATGGTCCTATTAGACAAAGAAAACTATGGCTCTTGCAAAGTGAGTAGTGCCCCTAGGATTAGGTCATTATTCCCAGTCTAAATAGCTGTTTGGATTCCAAGACACTCCCCAAGTTCTCTAAATGTAGTGAGTGCCTGGTATAGTCTGTTTGGAGACCATGGCATGAAGAACTATCCTTATTCCCTGAAAAATCTGACAAATTCCTATGAATAGACAAATTTCTATGAATGCATATGCTTATCTTTTCTTTTTGCAATTCTTTCTTTCTTTTTTCCTTTCTTTCACTCATTTTTTTGGTGTATACACTAACAATAGGTCCCTCCTTATAGTGTACCTGTACCTGTACTGAATTTTCATTATTTTGTCTTACAGGAAAATACTCCAGGGCAGTGATGTTCTTGCATAGAGATGTGCTTTGTGTTGGTCAGAATTGTGATTGGTAGGGAGGATTTAAGAACTCTAAACTCCTTGATTGGATTATTGTTGACTAAATGAGGTTAACTGGTTAATTGCTTCATTTTATTTATAATTCAACACATTATTAAAATAAATGTGCCAGACATTTGATATCCATAAAAGATTTTGTGGTGCAAAAGATCAGTGCAATTTGTGTCTTTAGTATAAATAAAGTAGACTATAGTAAATATGCATCTTAAATTCTCTGGTGAGTATTATAATATTTGTAATTAAAAATAACATGTAATTGAAGGGTTCTGAGAAAATGTTTTGATCTTGTTTTTAATATATCTCTGTACCCCTTTAATTAAATTGCTATTTTATTTTTTTTGATGCCCTGACGTTTTCTTTTTTATTTATTTTTTTTTATTTAAGAAAGGAGACATTAACAAAATCATAGGATGGGGGGGTACAACTCCACATAATCCCTGCCACCCAATCTCTATATCCTATCCCCTCCCCTGATAGCTTTCCCATTCTATATCCCCCTGGGAGCATGGAACCAGGGTCGTTGTGGGTTGCAGAAGGTGGAAGGTTTGACTTCTGTAATTGCTTCCCCACTGAACATGGGCGTTGAGAGGTCGATCCATACTCCTATTCTGCCTCTCTCTTTACCTAGTAGGGTGGGTCTCTGGGGAAGCGGAACTCCAGGACACATTGGTGGTGTCTTCAGTCCAGGGAAGCCTGGCCAGCATCCTGATGGCATCTGGAATCTGGTGGTTGTGTAATGAAGCTGAAGGGTTGTCATTCCACATGTGAAGTCTGTAGATGCAGTCTGAGCTGAAGCATGTTAGGTGGCACTCATTATGTTGATTGGGTTGAGATCGGCGGATACAATATTATTTGATAAGAATTGGGAGAAACATGCGGGAAAGTGGGCCCTACCCTAGGGTCCCAGGACTGGGGGAAGTTTAGGCTCTATAGTGGAAATGTGAGGTTCCTGCTGTCTTTGGGTTCAAGAAGACAATGGATAGTTATTGTTAACATCACATTATGTGGTAATTTGGTTAACTTTGAGAAGTCCCTTTGTTAGACATACAATTAATTTTTCCCTGGGGGAAATTGTTATTTTTGAATCCACACTTTAACTAGGTACTTGGGTTAAGATCAAAACAATCCAAGAACTCAATAAGAATATAGTTGCTTTTGTTTCTACTCTGAAATTTAGATGAATTATATAGAATGGTGGATAAGAGTTGGAAGTGTATTTAGGGAGGAGAAGTTGTGTCCCTGTACCTTTCTTATAGACAAACATATCCCTCCCACACACATTTTTTAAAGGTTATTATAAAAGCTTAAAGAGCTCAGTTGAGTGATCAGGGAAGTGACTCTCTGGGTAGAATATAAAACTTGCATGTTTGAGGTCCTGGGTTTGATCCCTAGCATTGCACATGCCAGGGTAGGGCTCTGGTCTCTTTCTCTCTTTCATAAATCTAAAAACAAAAAGGTAAAAAGGAAAAAAAAAGAAAACTTATAACTCCTGAATGGCATCCTTTATGTTTGTCTTGATCAAAAAGTTGTTTCCTTGGCTAATACATACAGCTGATTTGATAGGAAGTTGAACACATGACTTGGTAAATGGATAAATGTCTGCTGCTGACCCAAATGCTTATTGACAGATGACTGGATAAAGAAGTTTTGGGACATATATTCAGTGTAGTAATACTCATCAGTGTGTCCTTCAGGACAAAATAGTTGGAACTGGAATTTATTATTCTCAGTGAGTAAAGTAAGTGAAAGACAACTACCAGATGGTTTAATTCATATGTAGAATAGAGAGAACTGAAATACATGTACATGAAAAAAAAATTCAACCTCTTAAGGCTTTGGGAAAATCCTCTTAAGGCTTTGGGTGGTTATCTTAGGTGGCTATAGAACTTTGGTGATAGATGTCATGTGGAACTATACCCTTATTATATATAACTTTATATTCTTGCAAATTGCTTTTGAATCACTAATAAAAACTATAAATAAATAACAGAGTCTGTTGGCTTATGACTCTGAGCTGCCAAGGAGGATCCTCTGGCCAGGAGAGACATGCGTTGGGCAGAATGGGTGGATGGACTATAATTGTCAAGATAACCATTTGAGTATAGGCATTCGGGTGTTCCAAGAACTTGACAGCATGACAGATAGCAATAGAGGAAGCCAAAACACTTAGGGGTGGCCTCCAATTCATGGTTGACAGCCAAGGATAATTTGTAGTTAACATAGCAGAAAAACTCATGCTCTGTGTATGTGTGCTCATTCTGAACGTGTTTCAATCTTTGACTGGTTAACTTCTATCTCTTTAGGTTATCTTTTAATTTAAAATATTTATTTACTTATTTTAATAGGTGGGGAGAGAGACAGAGAGAAAAATGAGAATGAATATGAGGGATCAGAGTACTTCTCACATCTGAATTATGGTGGTTCCAGAGATGCACCCTGAGACTTCCAAGTCTCATATTTTAAACTCTGGTAAGCAACCACTGGCACTATTTCCCAACTCTCTTTAAATTGTATTATGGTATGTACCTCAATTGAAAGAATTAGATATATAGGTGATTGCAAAGTTTATTCTAGACTGAAGGTTTTTAGACTTGTCATTTGTATTGCTTAGAACACTATCTTTTGACAGTCTCATGTCAATATAAATACATTTATTTATGAAGTTTTTTTGAAAATTAGTAGTTTGATAATGGCTTACAAAATTATAAGATTTCAGGGGTAGAATTTCACACCATACCCACCACCAAAGCTCTATGCCCCTTTCATAGCCAACATAGTTTCCCCAAAATTTGAGAAACAAATTGCCTTATTTCACAAGTTTGTAAACTTTAGTTATCTGTATTTCATGTATGAATGAAATCTTTTGGTAGCACTCTTTCACCTCTTTAATTACTTTACTAAGTATAACTATCTCTAGTTCCATGCATTTTATCCTAAAAGATACAGTATCATCTTTTAAAATTAATAATCTTTTCCTGAGTTCCTATTTAAAGAAATTGGCCAAAATGTTTTTCAGTCATAGACATTGCTTCATTGTCTTATAGCATGTATCATTCTTTGGGATTATCTGGAAGATTTTTTATCTGTATTTTTCTTTGTTGTAGTTCACATTCTCCTGATCTGGAAGCTCTAGACAAGGCCTCCTGAAACTCATTCATAACTGGACCTTCAGAGTCTAGAACAGTCCTCACAATCCTACAGGGTAAGATAAGGATCACATCTTAGAAAACTTCCTAAGGCTGATGGCCATCTCAGTAAGTGTATATAGAAAATGTTACTAATGGGGAGTTGGGCTGTAGCGCAGCGGGTTAAGCGCAGGTGGCGCAAAGCACAAGGACCGGCATAAGGATCCCGGTTTGAACCCCAGCTCCCCACCTGCAGGGGAGTCACTTCACAGGCGGTGAAGCAGGTCTGCAGGTGTCTATCTTTCTCTCCTCCTCTCTGTCTTCCCCTCCTCTCTCCATTCCTCTCTGTCCTATCCAACAACGACAACAACAATAATAACTACAACAATAAAACAACAAGGTCAACAAAAGGGAATAAATAAATAAAATAAATATTAAAAAAAGAAAATGTTACTAATGGTCTTATACATTTATTTAATAGCTTAAAATTCAATAACTTTATTATAGATTTATATAATGATAAGTACAATGAAGCTCTATAGAATTGTACCCCTCCTACCCTATGGTTTTGTTAATTAATACTTTCTTAAATAAAAAAAATAATAAAAAAGTAGCTGTTAAAAAGAACTAACCAATTTTCCCTTTTAAATTAATCTAAAAATCAGGTGATAGCTTATGTTTTTGTGTGATTGAATTGCATTGTGACAGGTTCTTTGATAAATAAAAGAGAATGAAAGTAGATTTGCTTTGCAAAGTTTCGTACTTTGCTTTATTATCTTTTTTTATTGGATAGAGACGGCCAGAAATTGAGAAGGTGGAGGGAGAGAGACAGAGAGACACCTGCAGCACTGCTTTACCACTCACAAAGTTTTTCCTGTGCAGGTGGGGACCAGGTGCTCAAACCTGGGTCCTTGTGCATTGTAACTTGCACACTCAACCAGGTGTACCACCACCTGGCACCAGTATTCTGCTTTAAAATAACTGGACAAAAATACTTTCTAACCTTGGAAATGGTGCCTAGATAAAGACTGTTTGTTGAAAAAGAAATGGGTTAAATGATAGGAATTAGTCAAACACAGCCTAGTGAGATTCTTTGAGTAAGGGTGAGGTATTTGACTCATGAAGTAGACTTCTATTTTTTTTTAACCAATGAGAGTTTTTTTTTTCTATATGCTCATATCATTATTTCTTACTTCCATAGGTTTCTGTTGATGTCCTTATACCTAGAATGTCCCATGCTCATGTATTCCATATGTCCAGAGTGTATATACAGAAGATAAAATCAAATGTCACCATCTCAGTGAAAATATTTTATTACTTTCCTTTCAGTAATTTGTCTAACCTCTGAATTCTTAGAGTGCGCTACTGATTCTTAAGTGCCTGTGGCACTAACCATTTCCACTTTATATTATTATTATTTATGTCTGCATTTGATTTTCTCTTTAAGACTCTCAGCTGTTCAAGGGTAAGTTTCATGCTGATTTATCTGAGTTGCCAACCTTCAGTAATTCATTCGATACAGATTTACTGAAGTCATTACATCTCAGGTGTGATGTTTATTTTGGAGAATCAGTTATGCACAAGTGTCTTCTACAACACAAGCACTAGGTTGTTCTGCATTCTGTAGTTTAATAATGAAACATAGTATTAGTGACTTTTATTTGTTGAGAACTTCAGTTAATTTGATGACACAATAACCTTAGTAGATTGTATTAGATTCCATAGATTGTGGTGTCACACCTGGCTCTACTGCTTACTAGATGGGTAACCTTAAATTAGTAATACAACCTTTTGGAACTTTTATCTTTCTTGTTTATTAGTGCAAATACTACTGTGTAGGCAATTGTGCCAAAGTAGATAAAAAATAAAGTTCATTCAGCTCACGAGTCTTGTATTATCTATTTCAATATTTTGTTGTTATGGTTATTTTGAAATCCATTATACTAGCTATAAGTATGGCTGTCTCTTCCTTTCCTTTTTCCTTTGCTTTCCTTTGCTTTCCTTTGCTTTCCTTTGCTTTCCTTTGCTTTCCTTTGCTTTCCTTTGCTTTCCTTTCCTTTCCTTTCCTTTCCTTTCCTTTCCTTTCCTTTCCTTTCCTTTCCTTTCCTTTCCTTTCCTTTCCTTTCCTTTCCTTTCCTTTCCTTTCCTTTCCTACCCTTTCCCTTTCCCTTTCCCTTTCCCTTTCCCTTTCCCTTTCCCTTTCCCTTTCCCTCCCCTCCCCTCCCCTCCTCCTTCCTTCCTTCCTTCCTTCCTTCCTTCCTTCCTTCCTTCCTTCCTTCCTTCCCGTCTTTCCTTCCTTCCTTTCTCATTTTCTTTCTTTTCATTTCTCCACCCCCTTTTTTAGATCTGTTGACTTGTATGATAATTTTCCATCCTTTCACTTTGAGCCTATTCTTACCTTATTGGGTCAAGTGGGTCTCCTAGAGGCAGAATATGGTTGTGGTATATTTCTCGACCCACATTCAAACTCTGACTTTTGACGGATGAATTCAACCTATTAACATTTAGTGAAATTATAATTTTGAGATATTTTAGAGTCATTGCTTTATGCAGGTCTTAGGTGTTCTCTCTCTGTGTGTGTGTGTGTGTGTGTGTGTTTGATTTTATAGGAGTCCCTTTAGAACTTCTTGTAGAGATGCTTTAGTCGTAATTGATAGTTTCAGTTCTTTTTCTGAGAATGTCTTAATTCCTCCATCCAATTTGAATGAAAATCTGGGGGGCGGGGGTAAAGTATTCTTGGTTGGAAGCCTTTCTCATTTAACACTCCAGATATTTTCCCATTCCCTACTAGATTTTAGGGTTTCTGTTGACAAATATGTTCATAATTTTATGGGCTTACCTCTATATGCCATGTCTTTTTATTTCATTTTGTTCAGTAAGTTTTGTTAATCTTTGATCTTTGTGATATATCTTGGCATCTGCAGCTCTGGGTTGATTCTGTGTGATGATTTCTATGCATCTTGTATTTTTAATTCTTTCCAGCTATTCATTTGGGGGAAGTCTCTGTTATTAATTAGTTCCTTCAATATGTGTTCTTCCACCATTTTTTCTTCTTCGCCTTCTGGTAGACAAATGACTTAAATGTTGTTCCTCTTTAAGTTGTCTCTGGGATGTTTTCATAGTCTTTTAATCTCTTTTCTAAGGATTTCACTATTTTGTTGGTTTTTTCTGTTTTGTCTTCAGACTTGTTGATTCTTTCTTCAACCTGTGTTGTTCTGTTAACAAATCCTTCAAGTCTATTTGTTAGATCTTCTATGTTACCCTTCTGTTTCACTAATGTAGCTTTTATGTCAGCTGATGTTTCTTTTAGTTCATTTATTGTTGACTTTGCTCGGCTTTTGTGGCTTTTAACTCTTCTATTGTATTGATTCGTTGGGCTCTTGTTGAGTTTTTAGCTGATGCTGTTATTAATTAATCTATTTTGGCATTTGGTTCTTTTTGCTTTTCTAAGTTTTATGTCTTATTCTTTCCCAGAGTCTTATCTGTTGTTCTTACCTCCCTACTGCTTTTTTCTTTCTTCTATGGGTTTTATTACTTCAGTGGCAAACATTTGGACTAGATTTTCAGCATCTACCTCAAACATTTGATGGTCTTTAGTTATGTATTATTTGTTTATTTTAAAGATTTCATTTATTAATGTGAAAGGTAGGGGGAGAGAGAAAAAATCAGACATCACTTTGCTAAACTTGGGACCTCATGTCCCAAGAGAGTTTAATGCCATATCCACTGTATCACCTCCCACACCATAGTAGTCTCTAGTTTATTAGTATTTTTTCCTACGCTTTTATTTTGATTTGTTAGGATGAATTTCTTCCGTCTCTCCATTCTGTTTGGTGTCAATACCTATCAGGATGAATAGACTTCCAGAGATGAGTGGTTGGTCAGCTATAGCAGAGGTGCTATGCACAGAGATAATATTGACCTGAAGAAGCTACAAAGCTTTCCAACTGTTTTCCTGGTTGTGTGGAGAAGCACTGATATTGGGGGGCTGAAAAGCAGTTCCTCCAGTAGTTAGTGGTACAGGGCCCCAGCATGGATCCAGAGTGGCCCTATTGTCTGCAGGCAGAGAATATGAGGTAGGGTGATTGCCCTATGGATGGGACTACAGTTCAATAAAGGGAAGAGGGGCAGAGCTGGGGTCCCTATGTGGATTGAACACAATTCATCTAACTAAGCAGGTCTCAGGGACTAGTGGTTGGTTACAAGGAAATGTGGCTTCAGTGGATACCGTGGTGTAGACTTATAGGTTCCAGTTTCTCCCTGCAAACTGTGTGCAGTAACTGGGGAGGGTACAAGCTGACTGTACCACAACGGAAGCCTTATGGAGGGTTTAGGATGACTCAGTTTCTCCCCAGGATTCTCCCAAGAAATAGTTCAGGGGCTGAAGGTAGGGCACTTGACAACCACATAGTAATGAAGCCTTCAAGTGACACCAACTTTTTCCTAGATATGGCATGGGTTGGGTCAGGGCAAGAGATGACCGCACAGTAATGGAAGACCTGGTGTGATTCCCAAAAGACCATATTTCCCCTCAGAAATGCACATGGGCTAGGTTCAGGGTGTGAGAAGATCAAAAAGGAATGAAACTCTTGAATGGCATCTGAGGGGTAGTTGTAGTTACAGTTTTTGTTGCTTCAGTTTCATAAAGTACAATCCTAGAGGTGCTTGGTGATCACCATCTTTGTTCTTCTCCTAATTTTTTTTTTTTTTTTTGGCACCAGAATTAATAATGCTGTGGCTTGCTGCTGGCACTACAAATTCACTGCTCCTGGTGACTGTTTCACCCTCCCCTCTCCCCCCTTTTTAAATTAAGACAAATAAATTGAGAGGAGAGGGTGAGATAGGGAGAAAGACACCTGCAATTCCGGAAGATGGTGGAATGAGAAGCTGCTAGTGGCTTGAGCTCCAACTACATCTACTGGAAACAGTAGGATTTTTTAACTTTAGTAGGACAGTCAATAAGGCGACCTAGCGGTGACATCAAGGAGGTGACTATAACTCAGTTTGGGGTAGAAAATAGAGTAAAAAGAATGGGAATTTTTTAAAAATTCCCATTCTTTTTAAAAGCTTCTGCACATCCAAAGTAACTATTAAACAAACAAAGAGACCCCTCACAGAATGGGAGAAGATCTTCATATGCCATACATCAGACAAGAAACTAATCACCAAAATATATAAAGAGCTCAGCAAACTTAGCACCAAAAAAGCAAATGACCGCATCCAAGAATGGGCAGAGGATATGAACAAAACATTGATCTCAGAGGAGATCCAAAAGGCTAACAAACATATGAAAAACTGCTCTAGGTCACTGATTGTCAGAGAAATTCAAAATTAAGACAACATTGAGATACCACCTCACTCCTGTAAGTATGGCATACATCAAAAAGTACAGCAGCAACAAATGCTGGAGAGGCTGTGGGGACAGAAGGACCCTTTTGCATTGCTGGTGGGAATGTAAATTGGTCCAGCCTCTGTGGAGAGCATTCTGGAAAACTCTCACAAGGCTAGACATGGACCTTCCATATGATCCAGTAATTCCTCTCCTGGGGTTATACCCCAAGGACTCCATAACACCCAACCAAAAAGAAGGTGTGTACTCTTATGTTCATAGCAGCACAATTCATAATAGCTAAAACCTGGAAGCAACCCAGGTGCCCAACAAGAGATGAGTGGCTGAGAAAGCTGTGGTACATATACACAATGGAATACTATATAGCTATCAAGAACAATGAACCCATCTTCTCTGACCCATCTTGGACAGAGCTAAATGGAATTATGTTAAGTAAGTTAAGCCAGAAAGATAAAGATGAGTATGGAATGATCCCACTCATCAACAGAATTTGAGAAAGAAGATCTGAAAGGGAAACTAAAAGCAGGATCTGACTAGATTGAAAGTAGGGCACCATAGTAAAAACCCTGTGGTGAGAGGTAGATATGTGGCTTCCTGGGTCGGTGGGGGTTGGGGGTGGGTGGGTGGCAATGGACACAGTCCTTTGGTGGTGGGAATGGTGTTTATGTACACTCCTAGTAAAATGTAGTCATATAAATCACTAGTTAATTAACATGAGAGGGGAAAAATTAATTGTATGTCTCAAAGTTTTTAAAACACAAAGTCTTTTAAATATATAGGCTGTGTATTTCATATGCAGACTCTCTCAAAAGCCTAGACCAAGTAGATCAGAAGCAACCAGTGGCACAGCTATTTACAAGATACTAGGTACTATACAGCAAATCCTAACAAAAGGACTTTTCAAAGTTAACCCAATTACCAATTAATGTGATGATAACATTAACTATCCATTGTCTTTTTGAACCCTAAGACAGCAGGAACTTCACATCTCCACTATAGAGCCTATATTTCTCCCAGTCCTGGAACCTTACGATAGGGCCACTTTCCCGCATGCCTCTTCCAATCCATATCAAATAATATTGCATCAGCCCATCACAACCCAATCAATGCAGTGATTGCCACCTCAACATGCTTTAGCTCAGACTGTGTCCAGAGACTTCACGTGTGGAATGACAACCCTTCAGCTTCATTACTTGGGTGAGACCTTTCCTTTCAAAGCATTCTCTAATTCCAGGTGGATCACTTTCTAACAAAGTCCCAAAACCTAGATATAGACCAGGTTCTGTGAGAGAGAGCATATGTTCACACGATTCCATAAAAAAGTGCAAAATATATTCCTCAAAGCAGAAGTGCACTAGAGTTTGCAGTGAAACCCCCCCCCCCCCAACACTTCCTCTCCACTATTCCAACCTTTGGGTCCATGATTGCTCAACAATTTGTTTGGCTTTGTATGTTAACTCTCTTTTCAGCCACCAGGTTCCAGATGCCATCAGGATGCCGGCCAGGTTCCCTGAACTGAAGACCCTACCAGTGTGTCCTGGAGCGTCGCTTCCCCAGAGACCCACCCTACTAGGGAAAGAGAGAGGCAGACTAGGGGTATGGACCGACCAGTCAACGTCGTTCAGCGGACAATTACAGAAGCCAGACCTTCCACCTTCTGCAACCCACAACGACCCTGATTCCATGCTCCCAGAGGGATAGAGAATGGCAAAGCTATCAGGGGAGGGGATGGGATATGGAGATTTGGTGGTGGGGATTGTATGAAGTTGTATCCCTCCTACCCTATGGTTTTGTTAATTTATCCTTTCTTAAATAAAAAATAAATTAAAAAAAGAAAGATACCTGAAAGCCTACTTTACTGCTTATGAAGCTTCCTCCTCTGTAGGTGGGGAGTAGAGGCTCAAGACTAAGTCCTTGAGCACTGTAATGTGTATGCTCAACTGTGTGTACCATTCTCAGGCCCAGAAAATTTGATTTTTTTTTAAAGTCAGTGGATATAGTCAAATAAAACAACCTTACTTGAATTCAGTGGTCTTGAAATTCACCTTTCCACTGGCCAGAAAGAGGAGTCCATAATAATTGGCACTATTATATTGATAGAATTTCTAGTGTAACAATTACGGTTTTTATATTATGCTAATTACATAAGACCTATGCTGTTGGAATCACTCTAAGAATTTGTCCTGTGCCTTAGAGGACCACAAAAATCATAGGCACAAATTACATACATTTGGAACCATAAAATAAGAAATATTGTTATATGTCTTAAAAGGAGAACAATTAGCAATGCAGTGAAAGAGATGAAATAAAATTTAACTTTAAAAAAATCATCAGGTCTATTCAGTAACCTTACTTTGTAAGGATGAATAATAATATAGATAACATCTAATGGGTACTTACTGTGTGCCAAGTACTCAAGAAAGAAGGAAATGACAAAATCAAGCTGAAATTAGAGGGCATTTTTGTGAGGAAAAAAATTTTAAGATAAAAAGCAGAAGAAAGAGATTAAACCTAAAGTTTGGGGTTTAGTTTTGGTTCAGAAACTCAGGTAAGAAAATTACTTGTGTTCTCTGTTTATTCATTAGTAAAGTGAGCTAGCTATAAAAGCTGTTGAGGGTCAAAGAGATACAATCATGAAGGTACTTTTCAAGTCACATAATGATGGACACAGAATATATTTTAATCATTATCTTATATTTATATTTATAAATATCTAAACATTTTGCATATAGTGGACCTTCTATAATTAGCACAACAGCAACTTTAGAAAAATAAGTTTACAATGGTTTCTATCAAGGAGAATACTATGTATATACCACTGGTACATCTTTGTTGCCCAATAAACAAGCACAACTCCACTAACAAATAAATGTCATATAAAGCCTAGCTCCAAAATAAAGCCAGGGACAATATTCAAAGATATTTGTTGATGATTGTTACATGATGAAAATAGAAAATGAGATAATTCACTAATATATTTCATTCTTCCAGTTAGTCATTAGATGTTTCAGAGAAGTGGCTTGTACCAATTTTCCATTCATTAAATATTCATATTTTCTAATGGAAATTGTTTTGACAAATTGAGTAAACTGAGAAACTTATACATTTATGCCTCAAAATAGGAGTTTTGGAATTCCTAGTGAGCAAGCTAATGCTTCAATCATTAACACTCCATTGATTTTATAATTAAAAAGCTGGAAAGTAAATATAGTGTGTATTTTCATGGAGTGATAGTTGTTTGTCTTGATGCTTAGATCACAAGCCTTTTGATTGAAGATATCCATTAACTATGCAACATGCTGCTGTTATTCTTTCAATTCTCTGAAGAAAAAAAAAAACCTTCCAGGGGTCAGGTGGTGGTGCATCTGGTTAAGTACTCACATTACAGAGTGCAGGGACACAGATTCAAGTCCCTGGCTCCCACCCTTAGGGAGGAAGCTTCATGAGTAGTAAAACAGGGCTGCAGGTGTCTCTCTAACTCTTTCCCTTGCTATCTTCTCCATCCATCTCAATTTCTGTCTGTCTCTATCCAATAATAAATAAAGAAAAAGATTAAAATAAAAACCATCCCAGATGAACCACTTGGCCATTTTGGCAAGTGAAGCAAGGGTTCAAGTGAAGAAAAGTTCCATAGTTCTGAAAAGTGGAAGACTAGACATTTGAGTACAAGATACTTTCTCTTCCTCAAAGACAGGAGGAAACCTGAGTTTCTGGAGAACTATGAGACAGTAACATAACTTCAGTTATTCAGCATTCTGTCCAGTAGATACTGATATTAAATGTGCCTTAAGAATAATGGCTAGGACACAAGGCAAGTAATAAAAACACAGTGTTTTAATTCATTGGCCATAGAAAACTGACAAATGAGTATATTGTAACATATATAAGGAATGTATAAGGAATGGTATGGCAGGAAGTTGTGAGAATGCATGCAGAGATAGGAGGACTTGTGCTGGACTGTGTAGACTAATAGAAAGCAGGATTCCAGGTAGTGACAACAATGTGTACAGTGGTAAGAATTAGAAAGAGAACTGCATGTTCTAACTATTGAAAGTCACTGTTGTAAGTACAAAACTGACTCATATAGTCTAACACAAATCATTAGTATGAATGATATAGGTAAACATTAGACTGTGAAAAGGCGCCTAACAAATCCACTGTTCTTGGGGAGGAGGGCATTTGATTTCTTTTTTTTTTTTTCTTTATCTTATCTTATCCCATCTCATCATCTTATCATCTTATCTTATCTTATCTTATCTTATCTTATCTTATCTTATCTTATCTTATGTTATCTTTCTTATTTTTATTTGTTAATTGGAAAGAGCCAGAGAAAGGGAGTTGGGCTGCAGCACAGTGGGTTAAGCTCACATGGTGCGAAGTGCAAGGACCAGCCTAAGGATCCCAGTTCCAGCCCCCAGCTCCCCACCTGCAGGGGAGTGGCTTCACAGGCGGTGAAGCAGATCTGCATGTGTCTTTTTCTCCCCCGCCTTCACCTCCTATCTTCATTTCTCTCTGCCCTATCCAAAAATGACAACAGTAACTACAACAACAATAAAACAGAGCAAAACAAGGGCAACAAAAGGGAAAAATAAATAAATAAATTTATTTTTTTAAAAAAGAGCCAGAGAGAAATTGAGATGAAAGGGGGAGATATAGAAGGACAGAGAGAAACAAAGTCACCTACAACACTGATTCATCATTTGTGAAACTTCCTCTCTATAGGTGGGGACCGTGGGCTTGAAGCTGGGCCCTTATGCACTCTAAAATGTGTGCTCAGCCAGGTGTATCACAACCTAGGTCCGTTTGTTTCTTTTATTTGATAGGACAGAGAAATTGAGAGAGGAGGAGGAGATAGAGAGGGATAGAGAAAGGAACAATAATGGCAGCACTGCTTCATTACTTGTGAATGAACTTCTTTACCTGCAGGTGAGGTCTGGGGGCTTGAATCAGAATCCTTGTGTATGCTAATATGTATGCTCAACTGGGTGTGCAACCACCCAGCCCCCATATAATATATTTATATAATAGCAAATGTATAATAAAGAAGGCAAGCATTATAATATATGCCTACATTCAGATCTTTTACTACTAAACAGAAATAGATAAAATTAATTTTAATCCCATTTTAATGTAGATCTGCAGAAAAGGGTCTCAAATCGAGTATTCTTAACAGCATTTATTTTGTAACTATTATTTTTTGTTTTTATTTAATGTTATTTAATTATATTTATTTATTGGATTGGATAGAAACAGCCAAAAATTGAGAGGGAAGGGATATATCTATCTATCTATCTATCTATCTATATATATATATATAGAGAGAGAGAGAGAGAAAGAGAGACAGAAGCAGAGACAGAGAGAGACAGATAGATACCTGTAATATTGCTTCACCCCTTATAAAGCTTTCCCCCC